>NC_057814.1:119079258-119104625 GCF_018294505.1 Triticum aestivum
CCCAATTTTGAAATTTAGTCTACTGTGATTTAACTAGTGTGGAATATAAAAGGGGAAAACCATAAGCATTGGGAGTATAGTGTTGAGCGTGCCATGGTGGATCTGAAGGTGCAAACCGGACAAAGGCAACTTCGCAACCAAGACAAGAAATCAGAGTAAAGCAGTGGCGATCTATTTTCTTGCTGCGATAAATAAGTTGAGCAGATACGAAAGAGTACCGCCTCTGGTGCGGCGCTGTGTATGCATCTGCTGAGAATTTGACGGTGCTGCGGTAGCGATGGCTGTCGGCGGCGTGGAAGCAGATCTAGGAGGGTAGACGGTGGCGGTGGGGCGCAGTGGACGAGACGGTCGTAGGAGCAGCGCCGGCAAGGTGGACGACGGCGGGGATGAAGCGAGAGGATGGGATGCAAGGATCCCGGTCCGAAGCCGTGGATGAGAGAGGTCGATCTCTTGTAATAGACGGCGGCGTCGGGGTATCAGCTCCGGCATGGTGGAGGAGGACGGCGGTGGATGGGGTGGCGGACAGCGGCAGACGGAGGAGGGTGGGGTGGAGAGGGTGTTTTGGCGCCCACGGAGTACGAATGGGGAAAAGAGAGGTAGAGAGGAAGGGGGAACCATGTATTCAGGGCATGCTTGTCTCAAATGCGAGGAAATTTACAAACTTAGCCCCCGTTTCAAATTTCTACTACATCACAGCAACATTAGTCGGTTGGGGATAGGACGGTAATCTCGCATGCACCGAATATTTGCCGACGAGAGTTTGTTTTTGGCGCCCACCATGTATGAATATGAATCGGGGAGGGAGTCGATTTCGGCCGAGGACACACTGTGTTTTGGCGCTCACCGTGTATGAATCCGGGTGAGAGGCGGTTACGTCACGTTTGGGTGAAATTACAAACCTACCCCTATCGAAACCTATAGAAATCCAGCAGATAGGCTTTGCGTGGCAGGGATAGGCAGTAGTGATTTCCATCTCGCAGATTTTGGTTTCGGACGGTTACTGCGACTTTCCCCGCTTCATTCAAATTTTGCAGAGTGCACGTTTACCGTGCCAACTCAATTCGAATCCCGTTTGTATTCTATTTTTTTCGGGCGGGATCCATTTTCAATTGGAATTACATTCTATATACATCATTTTTTATATATACTTTCAAAAGCACAACACCATTTATACATAAATATGGTTTACAATGGCATGATCTCAGATTCATAAGGTTGTATCCATCAATTTGGATTTTCAAATATTTGAAACCACTTTATGTTGAAATCCAATGTATGCATTCCTCGCTAACTGTCTCCAATTAAATGTGTGTTTCATGCGGGTTTTTTTACTTCTCAAACATGTATAATGTGTTTCACACATGCAACATATAGTGTAATCATGTTTAGACATTAATTGCATATAAACCATGCATTGTTTGTAATTGAAGAATCTATGGATCACCATTGATAAACTATATAACATTACACGTGTGCCCAAATTCAAATGAATATGCATGTTTGATACACCAATTTGCGTTATGATATTATCGATGTCGTGATCTCCAGTTTAAATATTTGAATCCCCTTTAATCCAGATATTCGTCTCATATAGCTATCACTCATGCTTATATAGGACTATCTCTCTGGACCTATACGCGTTCATCGTCTCTCAGGTATCTCTCGTGCTACCTGTATGTCGACAATGATCTTTTATCTTCGTAACACACTGACGGTACTCTCTCCCTCGACCTTCATCACTCTATCTCTCTCTAAGTATATCTCGCTCCCTGCTATGTGTCTCTAACTATGATTCTCCATGTGGAATCTCTTTCTCTCACACAAACACAAAACTTTGTCTCCCGGGGTCTCATTTCTCTCTACTATTCCCATGTGTGCCACTCGCACACCCCTCATACAGAGATGTCTTTCGCTCCTTAGATATGAGAACCTACGACTCTTCCTCTTCAATGTCTCTTTCTCACACACAAACACAAACTCTGTCTCCCAGGGTCTCATATTTCTCCATTGTTCTCTTGTATGTCGCTCACACACACCCTCTCTCCCTAGAGATATCTTGCGTTCCCTCGTATGTCTCTCTAGCTATCACTCTCATTGTGAAATGTCTTTCTCTCTCGCAGACACAAAACTCCGTCTCTCTGGATCTCATTTCTCTCTGATATCTGTTTGTATGTGACTCACATGCACCCTCTCTCTATCTCTCTCACACCCACACACATAACCCAGCCTTCTGATCCACTCGACTCCTATCTCTAACGCACACTAGCTAGCATCTTTATCTTTCTATTTATCTGTTTCTCCATCAACCTTCTTTCTCGCCCTCACTCTTGATTCCTATCACGCACACTACATATGTTTCTCTCTACATGCAGTCAAGTGCCCTCTCACACACATATATAACTTCACCCTTTGAACCACCCGACGGTCATCTCCAACACCCAAACTAGCGGATGTCCCTCTAGCTAGCATCTCCATCTCTATATCTATCTGTAGTTTCTCCGTCAACATTTCTTTCTCGCACGGAGTCTTGCTTCCTATCACCCACACTATATATGTCTCTCCATACATATACATTTATAGGTTGGTCTCTTTTGCACAATCGTTGCGCCTCACTCCCTCTGCTCGCCATAGATGCATGCTCCAGCCCATGCCACTATCTCTTAAAGACAAAAACACATGCTCAATTGCCGGGCCTTCTTCCCTGCATTCTCACATGCATGCATATTGTCATACCGATCCGTCTCTCCCATGTCGTTGATCTTATGACTTATGTCTTCTTTCTTTTATCTCGATCATGCGCGCGCGCACACACACATCCCACGTATACATGTATACCTCTCACACATGCACGTTCAAGGTCTCTATCTCTCCATACGTTGTTAATTACCCTCAATCCTAATGCCACATCGAATCGTTCTCCTCTTTTGTGCACATAACTTCCGCCTGGATGGGTAAAACACACACTCACACTTAACAATCTCCTTCTAGCTACCCCCCGCCTCTCACTCTTCCCCTATATCCCCGAAACCAATAAGACCATCCCTTTGTTTAATTCCCGCCTACATGCACCATCGATATATAGTAGTCTTCCTCGGTGTCTCTCAAACAAACACGTTCTCTCGATGTCGACTCCTCTCACGCGCACACACCTTCTCTTCCCTCTCTACGGGCATTTTCTCTCTCGCACCCCATCGTTGGTGGCCTCTGCCATACACATCACCTCTCTATGATGAAGCCATGCACACTTAAATTACATCCGCCACAGAGGACCCCGCGACACACACACACACACACACACGCGCGCGCGCACACACACACACGCACGCACGCACCCCCCACACACACTAAGACTCCATCTCTCTCTCTCTCTCACACACACACACAAACCAAGAGTCCATCTCTCTCTCTCCTCTCTCTCTCTCACACACACACACCCCACACACACACTAAGACTCCATCTCACACACACATGCTCTAGGCGGAGCATTTGTTCCTACCACCCTTCATCCAACCTTACCCGTATGATAAACAATCACCTTTATTTACTTGCATAACATGGACAAATTCCACTTTACTTTAGTAGTCAGCAAACTTATCATATGTACCCTTATAAAAAAACGAGTTGGCGGTGATGGTGTGCCTGCCATCTTGTAATATAGACCGTATGATCTATATCTGAGGATAGAAAGCAAACTATGATAATTTTACAAAATATACCCGCACCTCTGTCCACATCATTATCTCCCACAACCTCATTGCTCAGCAATTAAAAAAGGAATAAGTCTCTGGAACAATCTAGCATGCATGGTGGCCGCTGCCGCCTGCCGGCGCCGTCCATCCCCATGCCTCCGCCCATTCTGACCACCAGTCACCACCACGCTCCACTCCTCCTCGCCTTATCTCTCATCTTTCATTTTTTCGATGACATTCTCGAGATACCAGTTTTCCAATAAAATTCGCGAGATATCATTAGTTTTTACACATGGGATTACTCCTGCATGGGTCAATCACAACAGGTGTTCTGTAAAAAAATGCATACTGATGTTTCGTGCAATGCACGAGAATCTTGCTTGTAATTATATAACGCAAATCACGAGCAGGAAGTGACATTTTTTTGACACAACCACGTTAACATGGCCACGTAAATCACTAGCTAAAGTAAATACCATTATACTTATATCCCGATGCAAAAGGTTGAGTACATGTCCGAAGAGTAGAGTCGCACACACGCACTCTGTCTCTCAGAATCTCTCTCTCACACACACCAGTTACGTGACGCCCACTTAAGCAGACACGTATGTTACAATTTGTGCACCCGCGGGTACACGTGATGCTGCGCATTTATTTAAGCCGGAAGGCGAACCCAAACAGTAGCTGCATTCATTCCCCTCCCGCCGCCTCTTCTCTGGTCGCCGTCGCCCGGTAGCCATGGGCCGGCCGAAGGTAACAACATACGCCATACTCCCGCCGGAGCGGCGCTTTAATATGGAAATTTTAGTGGTCATGCATGCATCTTTTTGTGCTAGCACTCCTATATAAGGGTTGACCGGTCGCTTCCCGCGGACGTGCGCGGGCGGTGGAAGAGGAAGGAGAAGGGAAGCGGGCTGTGGAGTAACGTTTTTTACCACAATTTCTTAGGAAACTGAGTGCAATAATTGAGTAGTTTTGCAAACTACCAGTACTACACCTGAAACGGTTCAAAACCTATACTCCCTTGCCAGCGCGTGATTCCCGCATGAAACGGTCAGCGTCGCCCTGGAGCGTCAGTGCCACATTAATGCCCAGCCAGAGCGGAGGCGACCTCTCACTGGCGCCGGCTTTGAAGTGGCGCGACGGCCGAGAGAGCGCCGCTTCCCGGTGCACGCGACTGCTCCGCGTCGAGACTGGCCATAGGCCCTGTTTGGATCCATGGGTTAGAGTTAGTTTGAGCTAGTTGGGGCTCAAATAGCCCTAAAGTATCCAAGCATGAGGGTTTAAATTGGAGCAAGTTGCACCGAACCCACCAAAAAAAACTATCCCACCCAAGAGGTGCTAACTGGAGATAGTTCTCATTGGGACCACTGAAAAATCACTTTTCTCTCTCCATGAAGTGCATTTATTGTCAATCTAACCCTGTCACCCAAACACCTCTTTGGCTACAGTTAGTTCAGGGTTAGTCATGAGTTAGTCTAACCTCTAGCTAAGTTAGAGTATCAAACAGGAGCAGTATAGGACATGCAAGTTGCTCAAAGCATACATGCAAATTCGTACGTGAAAGGATTTTTTTTCTTTTTGAAAACGGAACGTGAAGGATTTTTTTTAGAATGCTCCTGGCATGTCACTAACATGTGATAGTTAACCGACCTCAATAGATGGCAGAAACGCCAGCCCGCCGCACTTTGATAGAGACGAGGAGGGAGAAGCGATACAGGCTGCTGGATTACTAGAGATAGGTGTCGCACGGAAGCCAAGAAATATGGTGATAGCGTGGGTTAGCCATGTACTAGTATGATGTAACTACACTGGGCTGCCGTGTTTCGTACTCTTCCAGTCCACTGTGGAGATGATTGGTTAATTTTATATCGCTAAATAATATTAAATATTATGAGTGCAGACGCTCCACCACGAGGTTCCTTGCTCCTTCTCGGTCGTCCGGAATCTATGTTCTTCCACTCTATTTTTTTACGAGAGCTTTGTTCATCCTTTTGCCAACACGCGAGACATCTAGCATCAAGGTGCACGTGTTATGCAAGGATTGTTCCATCTATATGAAGAACACGTGGGACTGGAACTACGAGATGGACATGTACCCATGAGTGGACGTACGAACCTGAGTAATGTAGCGCAGTAAGTGAAGTAGAAAGGCACAAATGGTATGAACATGCGTGGCATATAGGGTGTGTTTGGTTGCGTTCTCGTCTCAACATAGTTGTTCCCTCTTCATGCATGCTCAACTCAACACCCCTCTTCATGCATGCTCTCTTCATGCATGCTTCTAGTGTATTTGTGCTAAACTAGTGTGGACTCATGCACCCTCCATACACTCTACCAAACACCCAAAAGTAGGTCGAGAAGGGAACTCTTGGGCGGCATTTGTCTCTTACTACGTACTACCACTAAATGTTGTACGTGCAATGCACGATGATGTTATGGAGTACGTGCCTAAGTACTCTACTACTACTATATTAGTTGGAGGCACATATTAACTTTTATATTTGTTTACATGTATGCCCCGAGACCTTCCAACTAGACGTGTCTTTCTCTCCAGGTCGCACTTTGTATCATTCATACCACTAAGTACTACTACGTGTGGTCCCCGACCCAGAAGTGGAAGAAGTGGAGACGCTCTGCCACACTGTTTTTTTACGCTGGGCTCTACCACGCTGTTCATGTCCCACTCCTTTCGCTGACGTGTGGGACATCCAGCACGTGCCGTGTTTGGCACCCTTCGTCGTAAGAGTTGAAACGCTAGCATTCATCAGAAATAAAAATAATTATAAATCAGCAGTGATACTATTTTTTTGCGAACCAATCAGCAGTGATACTATACCACGCGGTTTCCTTGCTCCTCGATATCGGAAAGAATACTTCCGTTCGCCAACATGTGGGACGTCGACCATCCTGGTCCACTTGCCATGCACACAGAACTCCAAGGGAGAGTCACCCAGGTCGTCGCACCGCAGTAACAATGACTAATGAGCCGTCAAATCACAGGCCCACTTCCCACTTTGAAGTTGCTCGGACGAAGGAACCATCATGACTTCGTTGAATTCCGCTTCTTGAAGAAAACTACTGTACCAGCAGTACTGCTAGCTACAGTAGTTACTCCAACAGGGGCCTCCATTCGTTCATAGGATAGGAATATGAAAATCATAGGAAGTGAGATGACATGCATCTCAATTATTCCTATAGAGAAAGAGATGCCATTTGATGCTTAGGATAGGAATTTTTCCATTTAGTCTAGGCTAATGTACTAGTAATTTGCTCTAAAAACTACAGTAGTAACTAGTAGTATTGGTACATGCTCGTACTCAGACACAGACACACACACTAACTACTAGTACTACTACTTCTCACATGCCGGCCAGACGCCGTCGTTCTCCTTCCCGGCTTTGTCGGCGACACCCCACCGTGCTTGGATCTCCGCCGACCTCTCCGCAGCAGCGCGTGCGTCCTTTTCTTTCTTGCGGCGACGGGCCTGTCTTTTCTTGAGTGCTTTCTGACTTTTCCGCTCCCTCTGTGCGGCTTTGGCCGCCTCTTGCTCTACAGCCCATTCGGCCTTGGCATCTTCAAATTCCTCTCACATAGTTGTGAGGTCGCGAGCGACAATGAACTTGGCACGGCGGGATGCCATCGCTTCCCTACCATTTTGTGTGCGGTAGTGGGCGGCGAGGAACTCGGCGCGGCGGGATGACATCGCTGCCTTACCGGTTAGTGTGCGGCGCGGTGGCATGAACGACGGTTGGTGAGAGCTCTGGGGTGGAGTGGCCGGACAACCGTATAGTGCATTGGTTTGTCAAGAGCTCAAGGATAGAAGACGAAGCAAATTTGGATTCCCCTTCAATCCTGGTCATTTATTACCGAGTAAAATGCATTGGCGGTCATCGAACTTGTCTTGATAGCTCACTTTGATCAGTGTATACGAGATATGGTGATTATACGGTCACTGGCTCAGCGTATAGCTCCGTATTTGTCTGGTTGACCAGTCAAACAGTCCGCATGCGCCTCATCAGCTCGTGTTCTTTATCTATCTACGCGGGCCTACCTGTCAATGGAGAAAGAAATACTGTAAAAACCAAAATTATGCGTATGTGGGGAATCAAACCACGGACTCGTCGCTGCAACGCACCCTCGTCAGCCAAATGAAAATGAAATACTTCGCGTCAGACACTCACGCTCACGCTGTCAAAGCATGCTAATGCATGCACGTCGCCCTCTAAATCAAAGTCCTGGTCATGGCGCAACGCAAACGGCAAGCCCATCACCTGCGCGCCCCGACGGTGCCTGACATTACTGTTTAGACGTTTGATGGAGGCCTACGCGAATGCCGAGCATGTATTCACCTGGCTAAACACCAACGGTCATACTCGGACCGCCTTGCTCATGTATATCGTCCATCACAACGACAATCTATAAAACAGCCTAAGCTAGAGAGGGTACTATGGTAGTATGGTACGGAGTATGTACTATCGTGAGCGACCAATCTTAGTGCCACTGCACACCGAAACCCCTTCCATCGCTAGCGCGCGCTTCCCGCCTGAAACGGTCACTGTCTCTCCAGAATGTCAATGCCGCATTCACCAGACTTAACTGCAGGTGCAATTGGTGTGTCACTGACATGCGGGCCAGATGCCCGTTGGGCCCACATGTCAGTAACCCAAACGCATCTGCAGTTAAGTCACTGAAGCAGCGTCCGCATTCACGCCCGACGAACCTACTCCGGTGCCAGTTGTCCATCCGTCTGCCGCGGCTCATTGCCATTCGCCCGCTATATTAACTTGAGCCCCAGCTCCCAGCCATAGCCAAAGACCCACACTTATTCTCCTCCGGTCCCTTCCTTCTGTCAGCACCACTTCAACCATGGCCTCCTGGCGCTCCGAAGCTCTCTTGGACGTACTGTTGCAAGAGCAGACGAGGGACATCGGCGGCTCCGCTCCGGGCGCGCTCCAAAGCTCTCTTCGACGTACTGTCGCAGGAGCAAACGAAGGAGATCGCCGGCACCCCCCCGGCCGCCCTCCGCCGCCACGACCACGAAGCCGGCGCGTGTGCGTGGGCGCAGCCGGCAGCAAGGAAGAGTAGTGCACGGTAGGTCGTCGCCGCTCTGGAGGAGGAGGTTATCGAGGCGGATGAGGAGGAGGCAAAGGCAATGGCCGCCTTTCTCGGGTTCATGGCCGGACATGGTGGTCGGGCGCCGACGATCGTTTAGATTAGGTTTACAGTAGGTTTTAGTACGGTTTGTGCGAAATATGTAATAAATTTTGTCCAGTTTGTAGGAAAAGTTTTCGAAATGTAATGAATTTCATCCGGTTAATTTGAAATTTGCTTTGTTTGCACGAATTTCGTCCGGTTAGTTCATATAGTTGTCGAAAGGTATGCGGGCAGCATCGGATGGCATCCATCAGTGTCCTCGGACAGATGCCGGTGTAAATTTGTGGGCCAACGCTGGAGATGCCCTAACTATCATGCTATAATCGCTAACAATCCTCCATTATTTGGCAGGGAACAGTTATCCCTCAATCAAAATCAGAACCGCGGTGTTTCGCACTCCTCCCGCGTAAGAGTTTAAACTCTTGCTTACATAAAAATGGAGCAAGTGGACGAGACTGTAGCACGTCATATCACTCGAACTAGCCCGCCTAACGAGCGGGAAAGCACCACCCTCGTCATTTTGTTCTGGATTTCTATCGATCGATCGCGCGAAAATGTTACGCTTCACAAGTTCTAAAGGAAAAGGCGGCACACTTACGACTCATACGCGTCGCAACCCCGACAGTCCGGCTCGCACGCCGCTCACCAGAGGGGACACACGTTGTCTTGCAATTTCACTGACATGTGGGACCGTAATTGAATAAACCATCGATAGCCGAAATCTAATCGCTCGGCGGGCGTCGGCTGAGAAGAGGGAAACGGGGGAGGGAGAAGAGATCGCCCGCCCGCCGCGCACGAACTCCAAGAAATATATGGTGATAATGTGAGGTGGGCCATGCTGGAGTCCGGACCGCTTCCGGAGCCCGCTCTCACCGCCCTGGCCCCTCAAGACGCCAGCTGCCCGCCGCATGCATGCATAGCAAGTAGTACTCCTTATGTGGAGGAGAGAGAGGCATTGACAAAGTCAAGGAGTGGGCTCTGCAAGAGCCCGTCTCTACACATGCTCCTAGGTATAAAAATAATAATTCTAAAAAAGGCATAAAAAACAATTGTGTCTTAAAAAAGAAAGGTAAAAAACATTTGAGAGGAAATAGATAGAGAGAAAGTGAGAAAAAAGCTGTAACCTGGGCATTACATGAGGAAGGAGGGAGTGGTGCACATGCCAAGTTCACTGGGCTGCCGTGTTTCACACTCCTCCGTCGTAACAGTGGAGACATTAGCTTTCATCAAAAATAAACAATGAATACTCGTTGCTCGTCCTCTATATCGGAAAGAATACTTTCATTCGCCGACATGTGGGACGTCGACCATCCTGGTCCACCTGCCATGCACAAAATTATCCTGGTCTAACCCGATCGTATCGCAGGCCCAACCTTTCCCACTGTAAGTTGTTCGGACGAAGGAACCATCATGACTTCGTTGAATTCCGCTTCTTCAAGAAAACTTTCTGTACCCGCAATACTGCTACCACATGCAAAGACTGGACGACACTGTACCACGTCATATCACTGAAACCCACTAGGCCAAATTAGCCCGCTTAGGTCATCTATTTTGGAACGGAGGGAGTACGTCTCTGCACTGCTATGATTTTGTGTTGCACGTTCTCTGTACTTTTGCTACGATTTTCCTACCCTATGAACCAAATGAGGCCTGAATGTATGTCGACTATTGTCTGATCGATCGCTAAGCCTACAATTTTAGGAGCTAGGGCTATTGGTCGATCGACGAGGGATAAGTATAAGCGTATCACGAGCTCATCAGCCCCAACGTTTCTCTTCGGTGAGTGTTTTGCAAGTACTATAGCTCGCACAATAGCTAGCCTACTAACACCAAGAATCGTCAAACAAGCCCTGCTAATATGATAAACAGTTCAAACTTACATCTAAGCATGCCATATATTACATCAAAAGCTGGTGAGGATACATCTGTTTCCATAACTCGGAGAGGGTTCGCATGATTCATCGCATGATTCACTATCAAACAAAAGTAGCAAGATCCGCCCACACAAGACAGTGCACTAGCCCTAAGATGGTTTGATAACACGCATCGTTCTGGTAATTAAACACAAGGCAATGCAAACTACCCTGAAGAATTAGCGCGACCACAGCACGGACAATGACCACAGCACGGACAGCGGCATGGGAATCGATTTCTGGGGCGATGTCCATAGGACTGACCGCGACATCGAAATCGATCTCTGGGGCGATGTCCACAGGATGGACAGCGGCATCGGAATCGATTTCTGGGGCGATGTCCATAGGACTGACCGCGACATCGGAATCAATCTCTGGGGCGATGTCCACAGGATGGACAGCGGCATCGGAATCGATCTCCGGGGCGATGCCAACAGGACGGGCCACGACATCGGAATCATCAAGGACGTCCACCGGCACCTGCACAACCCTAACATATTAGCAAGCACATTGCAAATAATCAAAAACCACAACTATGGTAATAAGCCATTATTTTTTACCTTGTGCAGCTCACCGGGGGATCTCATCCCTCCGGGGGCCATCTCCTCGTCCTCGATGGGGGCCATCACCTTGCCAGGGGAATACTGCTTCTCAACGGAGACTATCTCCTCAAACTCGGTCTTGAGCCTCACATAGGTGGCAATCAGAGTTCCTGGGGTAGGCACGGTGGGGCCCTTGCTGTTCTTCCAACTTTCTTTGAGGAGTTCATCCGCCAACGTCCTCAACTCTTTGGCCAGTGCTTGTTTCTTGGAGTTCTTCGTCTCCATGGGTTGGCCCGCCAACATGGTCAACTTGTTGGTCGGTGCTCGCTTCCTGGAGATCGCTGTCTCCAGTGGGTTGTCCGCCGGCAACTCTTTGCCTAGTGCTCCAGGATCCATCAATGAACTAACAAACAAAATGCAATCGAAAGGAAACCATAATCGCAATGAAAAGGGGAAAAGAATAGGATGTGAGAATCGGTCGGTGCTTCGCAAAAAGAAGATTCTTGGAATGAAAATATAGCAACATAACTGATTCGCCCACCTTTCCTTCGTCGGTACAGAAGAAAAATGGCAGAAGTGAGTAGCCTGGAGTGAGGTTTTCTTCAAGAAAGGGAAGAAAGGGCTTGAACGAGCGTTCCAGTGAAATGATGGTTGCTTCGTCCAGTCCAACTTGGAGGCCACCTTACCACTGCTGGTAAAGGTGTGTGTTTTGTGATATGACGGGTCATGACGGCCACACCGGGGTGACAGGTGAGTCTTGACTGTAGCACCTCGCTGTGATTTGGTGGATGGCACGTGGGCCCGGATGCTTTGAAATGTCCCGCATGTAGATAGAGCGGCTAGTCATATAGGAGTGCTCAATATTGTGCACCGCGACCAAGGCGGAGAGGAAAACGAGAGAACTACGTAATTAATGCATGAGTTTAATTAGGGTAGTTTTGTAAAGTACGAGATACATTCCTCCAATCGCAAAATGCCTTGGTTCATGAGATTTGAGCCCTATAAACCGGAAGGGAGGGAGTACAGCACACGGTGTAGTCTAGTCACTTGTTGAAATCTCTAGAAAGGCAAATACTCCTTTTCGGTTTACAGGGCTATACTACTCCCTCTGTCTAGGTGTGTAAGTCATCTTACGAAAACCAAATAGTCCCAAAACACTTAGGCGCGGTGCATTAACTTCTACCTTGTTTCTTGTTTCTTGACATATCAACCAATAAGAGATGAGAGGTGTGCATGCTTTTAATGACTTGCAATGGCTAGTTCATTGCATGCAATGCTATTAATTAGCAAATAAACATTGGTGACCCCAGGAGGAAACGGTGCTAAGCGCGTGGACCTATGCAGAATGAGTATCAACCAATGGATAATGGAGTTTAATTGGTAAACAATAGCAATTTTGTCTCATGCAAGAGCCTGGCTAGTACTCCAAGGAACCGCACCACACGAGCGTTCGCAACTGCCACGTTCGGGTTGCGCTTGGCTCTTCGCCTCTTCGAGAAGACGAACAATGATGTTACTCCTACTTCTACAGTATCGAATCCACTGCTGCATGTCCGTCCACCTCGTGCGGAAGGGATAGAGTGTAGCGAAAGCTTCTACTTACTGCTCCTGCCTTTGTGTCTATGACAGGTGGGCCCAACAGGTGGTTGGCCCTCCTGTCATGCAGCCAAAGGCAGGTGCAGTTAAGGCACCGGAGCTCAGTCCGCGAGGGAGAGGGCGTTGTAGTAATCAAATTTCTCGGTCTTGTACGAGTTGACGCGACACATCAAAGCACTACACTCGATATAAGTCTTTTTACACATTTAAAATGGGCTACTTCGTATGTAGGAGTAGACATATTCTGCTTTGTATGTAGTCACTTGTTGCAATCTCTAAAAAGACTTATATTTGGAAACGGAGGGAGTACAACGCATGCATGCATGCCGTGACTTTCCTTTTGATACTTGCATGTGTTGATTTGATGCACCTTGCCAAATTTTGACTATAAATTTAACTAACCAAATTTTCATGCATGTTACAAAAAATTACGGGGCTGTTTGGATTGTGACTATGTTTGTCTTATGTTGCCACATTATTTTTCCCACACTTGCCACACTTGCCTAACCTGAGTTGCTCAAATTGTTAGACACACTTTGGCTTGCCTAAGGGAATCTTGCCACAATTTTTGTGTCTATGACATGTGGGGTTCACTGCTAATAAAAAAATTCTTGTCTTAGGTGTGGCTTATAAAAAAGACTTATATTTAGGAACGGAGGGAGTAGAAAATATAAATAATAATGCATGTTGGGGCAACCCACGTTTCCGCTAATTTTAGCCGTGGGCTTGTTCACAATTTTTACGAGGGGTTGGTTGTTCATTTAATGGAGGGACTTGTAGTACCAGACTTGAACGATACAAAGTGCGACCTGGCACACCGTAACACCACTTGGAACAAGCGGGTAGCTATCTCAAAAAACAATCAACAACTAAAAAAACCCGCGACCTGGCATGTAGTAGTACACAATTTTAAACGATTGTTTTGATGGAGTGAAAAAGGAAAACTACCCCACTACGTATATATAGGCCGGAGCCTCCGCGCTTGCTTGCTAGGGTTGCTCTATTCACACACTCTCATCCTCTCCAGATCTAAACAAGATAGGGGTAGTAACACTGTCTTTCTCCCTTCAAAAAACACTGGCTTTCTATCCTCACCGCTGGTTACAGATCTGGACGTATCCCCCTCCGCCGGTGAAGGGGAGTAGGGGCAGCGTTTAGGCCGTCGTCGACAGCGAGGGAGGAGACCCACTGCCGGCCGCACCGTTATCTCTGGCCGAGCGCCGGCGCGGGAGGTCCTCCGATCCCTTCATCGTTGCCTGTGGGCGGATCCGGCCTCCCGCCGCCCACCTATCCACATCCCGACGACCTTCAGGTATATCTTCGTTCGAAACCGCCTTAGATCTACTTCCCTAGCTCACTACGTCGCTGCATGTGCATCATTTTCTACCTCTCATCCCCTCTCGATCGGATGGTCCAACGTCACATATTTTTTCCTCTATTGTTAGAGGTAAAGCTATTTCATGGAGTCGAATCTTGTACTCCCTCCGTCCGAAAATACTTGTCATTGAAATGAATGTATCTAGATGTATTTTAGTTCTAGACACATCCATTTTGATGACAAGTAATTCCGGACGGAGGGAGTACTTGGTTCAAACAAGAAATAAAGTGGGGGTGGGGGAATTTAGTATGTACACATCGGACTTGGTACAAACAGGAAGGAAAGGGAGTGAAAGTAGTACAGACTGGTCATCCAACCGGTCTCTTGGCCGAAAAGGGAAATATAGGGGTAACGCTGTACACAGTGGTATGACCAGGACTAGATTTGCTATCCACACATAGGAGTAGGTGGCTAGAGTGAACAAAAATGGGACCAACCCAGATATGTTTCTTGGATGTTTGTTTCTCGGGGCAACAAACTATGAATCACCACTTTATGCCCCTGTTTACGTACATGGTGCTGGACTGCTGGTGCACCCTCCGTTCAGAAGTGACTTTTGTGCTGTTTAACTGGAATGTCAGAATGGAACAGTTGGTTCATTTTGGTGCAACTGCACAAAGGGAGATCTGTGTTCCAATCCTCATCATCCATATTGGCGCCATAACCTTCCTTTAGGTAAGGATGATATTTAATGCATGTGTTCATCTCTATTTTCCCACTGCCATGAGAAAATAATGCTGTTTTTTACTAGTACACTTGTACTCCCTCACTGACAAAACCAATTCTGAATTAGAAGGCCAATCATGTACTTGGTTTCACCAACTGGTGAGGAGAAAGAGAAACAGAGCATGAAGAGGAAGAAGAAGAAGAATAAACAGTGCCAAGGCGATCTTGCTGAAGCCAGAGGCCTCAGTCGAGGCCATTCAAGGGCTCCGGCAACGACTACCTTACATGTGAGACGATCCTCCAGGGAGCCCTTCCACTTCTGCTGTCTCACTTAATTAATTTGGAGTACTTAAGTACCACTAATTTATTACTGCCTAATTTTCCTGTTGGAGTTAAACAAATCTTTAGTGGGACCCTATGCTGAATCATGTACGTGTGTATGTTTGTCTATGGAGGTGAATCATGTGGTGGAGCAGGGAGGGAATATTATTAGTGTCATGACATAATAGTGCTATTGTTTTGCATGTCAATTTATTGCCATTGGTTCAATGAGGCAATGTTTTGCGTATTGTCCATCATGAATTTGATGCTACTATTTGAGTAATATGCCAATGTCTTCCTATCCTTTCTCACTAAGCTAATGAAGGTTTCACCTTGTTCCTACTTGTGCAAACAGGGATCATGTTGTGCCAATCATACATTTTAGTGGAACTACACAAGACAATACAATGAACTGTATCCCAGCCAGTGCTTTAACTATGCTGGAAGTTCTTGATAATCTTTCGATATAATCTCAGCACTGGTAAACAAGAGTGATTTCAACCATACATTTGAAGTGCACAAAAATATATACTATTGTGTGATTCCAGTGAGTGCTTTATCATCTCTTATGGGACTACATGAATAAGCTTTTTTTCTCAGGTTGGTACGGGCCTAAGGCCTTCATCCATATTAGTTTGCTGTCATCTCTATTTGTATCGTGCTACTGTCATGAGAAACTCCTTTATCTTTGCACGTTAAAGTTTTGCAACCTATGATAAATGGCAATGCTTTGAGTGTTGAGTTGAGCTAATTGGCACTGACTAAATAAACTAATACCTCTCTTTAAGCAAGACTACTATGTTGCTAACTTTACCCATTAAGATAATGAGGGTGCTTCTATTTGTTAGTGTATGTTTCATCAACTATATCCACTATTACAATAATCTCACTCTCTCAATATATGTGCCAACAGGGATGCTCGATTTTGGTGCAACTGCACAAAAACTTTGGGTGCTTCACTGCCTCGACAGCTTCCGTCCTTTCCTGCCAGTCGCTAATCTCCGCTTGCTTTCTTCCTTTGCTGTCAGCCGCTTGGCTTATCTCGGCTTCCAGTCAAAGGAAATAGTAATTGATATGCTACCTCACACAGGTTGGTACTGGTCTTTATCCTGATTATTGTGCCTGTCATATGTATTGGTAATTTGGTATTGTGCTACTGTTTGCCGATTTCATAAAGGAGTAATTTGGAGCCTGAACTCGCAGGCAAATCATTACATCGGGTGATTTCAGTAGAACTGCACAAAATGATCAGATGGACAGGTACTTATGCTACTGCTATGTACTCCAAAGTTCACTCAGACAAGCATCGATGTTGACAAGAAGTGCCTATACTCATTCGAGTATCAACCGGCGTCAACCAATTGTCAAACTCCAAGTATTAGGAGAGTGAACGCCAAAAATATTGCTTGGTGCATAGCCCAGAAAAACGCAGTCTAGTCTTTGGTCCCAACTTGTGCCTTTTGGTTATCGACACATATGGTAGCGAACTATATGGCATGGAGTCTAAAGATTCCAGACAAGTTGGTTGACGCGTATATTCATCTGGCACTTAATCAGTCTGCACGCCAAGGATGCTCCATTTCAGTTGAACTGCACAAAAAATTTGGGTGGTTCATTTTCTCAACCGCCTCCTTTCTCGTCTGCAATGTAGAATTTTGGCGAGATACAGGACCAAGATGAGCCAGTAAACTAGTTGGATGAAAGTAGTGGCCAAGTTGCTCAAACCTCCCTCGGCACGAGGCCACTATTTGAGGATAAACCTACAAGCAAAGTTCAGATTGTCTGTGCTGCCTCTTATGTACTCGAAAGTTTACTCGTACAAGAACAAATTTTAGCAAGAAGTACCTCCGATTGAGCACCATTTACCAGTCTGTACCCTAGGTAATTAAAGTTCGTCCATGGATCATATTGGCTGTGATCTCAATCATTTGGATGCATAAACATACTGAACATGTGTATATCTGAATCTTTTTGTGAATTATGTATGAATATTGTCGTGTGATCTATCAATCATTTGGATGCATAGATATGCTCAGCTTGTGTATATATGAATCTTTTGAGTTGTTGATAGTGAATGTTGGCTATGAATATGAACGTGTCCTGTGAACCTGAGTTTGATATGAATGTTTACCTTTTCTGTTGTATTTGTGTGTGAACTTGTTAGTATGCCTACTGTGGGGTATAAAACGCAGGTCTCTTATAAAAGTAATGCTGTGTCCAATTTATGTTTTCCCTTCTAACCACATTATATATATTTATATTATTACTATTATCGTATATTTTATAGAGACTTATACATACATTAAAAAAACATCCCACGTGTTATTAACTTATAAAAGTAATTGTTTAACGGAAGTTGGCAAGGAAAATCTTGGTTGTTTTTGACTCACAGGCAAGGAAATCCTGGTGATTGTGTACAAAAGCTTGCGAAGATTTTAAGGACCAATTTAATAATAACGCGCTCATTTTTATTTTGAGCAATAACTCGCTAATTTCTTAATTATATATATATAAATTGTGCCTCTCTGGTTTTTTCTTTGATATTAATTGCTCCTTCTAACATAACATTATATATATAACGAGCCCACCTAATACGTATATTTCAAGGAAGTGCAAATGGGCTGGGTTTTCTTAGAAAATATAAATGGGCCTGATTGACGCGAAATTATTTGTTCACCCAGCCCAGCAAATGGACTGTACATTCTAGAAAACATGGGTTAAATATATGCCACATTTTTGCAGGCTGACATGTGGCCAATAGGTCGAAGCCTACGCAGGGCATTGTCAACTTGGTCAACAAATGATTGTGTCATCCGCAGCACCTTCAATCTCTCGTCTTCTTCCTCCAGCGTCGCTGGGACCGCCTGGTCCGGCCTTCGGCGGCTAGCGGCTCTGCTTAGCACGCATCGCTGCGAAGTGCTACCCCACCGCCGGCCAGGCTATCCCTCCACCCCTCGACACCTCCTGTTATTCTCCACAGACTACAACCCCACGCCGCAACAGAACCAGTTATAACCCTTCTCCTCCTCTCAATCTGCGACTCCACTGCCGCGTTTTCCCATCTCCGAGTCGTTCCCGTCTGGGGCCTCGCCGTCGTCCACCGCCTCGCTGCGTTCGGTGCGGCGTGGTCAACAAACGAGTCATCGGAAGAGGACTGTACGTGGAGAGCCTGACGGCTGGGACCAACGAGATCCATGGTCGCACGCAAGGAAAGTTCCTCCTTATTAAGCTGAAAAAAATGTTTCCTCCACCTGACAGCTGGGACCCACCGGCTGTATCTTCGCACGGAAGGAAGTGCCTCCTTGTTTTGCGAAAAAAATTATTCATCCCGTTGACAACTGGGACCCGTCATATTTGGTGACTGACTTGTGGGCCTACTAAGCGGACGTGTATGCAGGGCTTTGTCAACTTAATCAAAAAATGATTCTAGCAGCTGGACCGTTGGATGTTAATCCAACAGCCGTGCTCCTTCTTCAACCTCTGTTCTTGCTCGTGTCTCCCGTGGGCGGCACCGCGGCTGTGCTGCCGCGCACCCGAACCAGTGAAGTTTCCCACTCCTCTCCATCTACGACTCCACTGCCCCATCTTCCCCATCTCTGGGTCGTTCCAGTCTGGGTGCGCTCGGCATGGTGTGGTCAACGTGGTCAACAACCAAGAGTCATCGGAAGATGACTGTACGTGAGAGGCTGACAGTGGGGACGCACCACGCCCATGGACGCATGCATGCAACGGAACGCGGCGAGGTCAACGTGGTCAAGGAACGACTTCCATCGGAAGTATACTGTACGTGGAGAGTCTCAGCTGGGTCCACGGCCGCAGCAAGTAAGTGCCTCCTTATTACGCGGAAAATAATGATTCCTCCAACAGACCGCAGGGACCCACTGGACGGGCCACCGTATTTTGTGAAAAAACGTTTGCCCCCTGACTGCTGGGACCCACTTGAAGGGCCACCGTATTTCGCGAAAAAAACGTTCCCCCCGCTGTCAGCTCGGACCCACCGAAAGTGCCTCCTTATTACGCACAAAAAAATGAATACTCCCCCGGCTAGCTGGGACCCACCTTGGTGGGAGGCTGACTTGTGGGCCTACTAAGTTGACGGGGACGAAGGGCTTTGTCAACTTAGTCAATATGAACGATTCTAGGTCCAGTGACCGTACGATGTCCATCCAACGGCCGTAGTGCTTCTTCACAATACAAAAAAATACACTTCCGTGATGATACGTGTTTGTCATAGCAGGTCGCGTTTTTTGTCATGCATGTACATCCATGACAAATTTATGACAGAATCAAGATAGTCATACCTGTGCTGTCGTAGAAGTGTTCCATGACATTACCAAAATTATCATCACGGAAGTGTCCACTTCCATGACGATAAATCGCGCGTCACAGAAGTGCTTTCGTCAAGGGTGACCGACACGTGGCATCCACCATAACGGAACGCCGTTAAGCTATCGGGTCGGGTTTTGGATCCGATAACCCGTTAACAGCCCCGACCAATGGGGATTTTCCACGTGTAAAATCATCATTGGCTAGAGGAAACACGTGTCGGCTCATCATTGGGACAGATGTCATCCACTCACTGGACAGAAGGCGCCTATGATACGTCGACACGTGGCACGGCCCAACAGTGGACCATTCCTGTGAAAAGGCCGGCCCGTTTGACTTGGTCAAAAGCTGGCGGGCCGGCCCATGGAAAGCCTGTTAACGGCTTGTTCGCATATAGCCCATTTACAGCCCGCTAACCCAAGGCCCGTTACGCCCTATCCGAATTAGGCCCAGTAGCGTCATCTGGGCCATCCAATATGATTCCAGCCCGTTTTCACTTCTGGCCCATGTATAGCCCATGACGTCTTTTGGCCCATATGAGGCCCTTTGTAACTCTTGGCCCATTAGCGGCCCGGGCTGAAACTGGCCTGTAATGAACAGTGTATTACTTTACACCCATTAACGGCCCGTGGTGAAACTGGCCCGTAATGAACAGTGTATCACTTTATACCCATTAACGGCCTGTTATTCCGTTGGGCCGTTTCCAGCCCAAGTTAACTTTCGGCCTTCTGAGGGCCCATTTATTCTTGGGCTCATTTGCAGCATTCGGTTACTTACGGCCCGTTACTGTCATTTTCTGCTTGTGGGCCAAATTCAGCCCGTCGTTACAGTCGGCCCGTTAGTCTGTTGGGCCATTTTCATAGCATCACCAAATACGGCCTATTAACGGCCCGTTATGGTCAGCCCATAAAACGTACGATTTCCATTAAAGGCCCTTCTACGGCCTATTAAAGGCCCGTACAAGACCCATAAATGAGTCGGCGGCCCATGGATCCTATGAGATGTAGAAGGCCCATGGATCCCACGAGACGTACAAGGCCAATGGATCCTACGAGACGTAGAAGGCCCATGGATCCTACGAGACGTAGAAGGCCCATGGATCCTACGAGACGTAGAAGGCCCATGGATCCGACGGCCCGTGAAGGGCCATGGTCGGGCGAGTTGGCCCCTGTTTGAACGATATAGCATATTCAAAGAAATACCCTACTCAATACTATACAACAAAGAGATCAAGGCATAGAAAGGTAGAATAATCCTACACTATACAATAAAGAAATTAGAGCCGATTATACCCACTGGGCATTATGGTTCGGCACATGTGATAATAAAGCATACACAAACAGCAAATTACATACACTGGGCAAATACAACTCATACATCATGGACACGCATCAACTTAACTCCATTTGAACTATAATCTCTTCAGAAAATACGATTGGCCGGATTCAGATAGCACAAATTTTAGTCTGCAAAATCTCCAATTCCTTCATGGTTACCTCAGTGTCTTGTTTCAATTTTTGACTCCTGCATCTAATACCTGCATGTCCAGTCTCAACTTGTTGATTATACATTGACAATCATGTACACGTTGTCTTGCCACCTCTAGTTGATGCTTGAGAACATCAGCACATTCCAATTCCAATCCATAATCATTCGGTAACGACCATGCCGCACTGCTCGCAGATCTTTGTGTTGATGTCACTTCATCCTGAAATGTTTCTGTAAGTACACATGACTAGGGAAAAAATATAGTTACAACAGTGAAGCGAACAAGACACTATTTTGTACTACATGGCAAAACAGGACTAACAATAATGTTACACGTCACTTTCAAAAAAAATGTTACACGTCATGAAGCATAAGCAGGTGATATTTTAAAAATTATAAAAAAGATAGTCTATGCAGCCTGCATACAGAAATCCCTCTTAGCTCACCAGAGGAGCATGATGTTGGGGCCCAATCGAATACACACACAAGTTACAAATCTAGACAGCACGTTGCGTATAAGTAAGCAAGCAGTTGGCCATTCTGTGCCTCAATTAAAGTCTTAGGGAGCATAATGAACAACAGAGGGTTTCATACAAACATACTAGAGCAGGCAAAACTATGCAATCATTAGCGTAGTATAAACTAGATTGTGAGCCTCATGCAATAATAGTTGGTTAATAGACTTCAAAGCTTCTGGCACACTTCGGCAGAGTAATTAAATGGTAAGGCCTTTAATTATGTCAACTAATAGTGATACAAGTACCAAACATCTGGCATGATTATTTGGGCATCTCATTAACTGAGGACAAATAAAGCAATTGAAAAGAGAAAATTAACTATGCCTAAAACAAACAAGGAATTGAACTGTTGAGTTGCATAAAGTGACTTACCTTAGCAGGTTGAAGAGGCTTAGCGCAGCTCCTACTTCTCTTGCAAGGCTCCTTCCTAACATCTTGTACTTGGAAATCCTCAATCTTATCTTCATTGCACCCCCTCTGCAAGGTGACACAAACTAGTTACTCGTCTCCTTGGAAGATAAATATGCATACTTTCCCGTCTGTGAACACAAAAGGATGACATTATAACAAAACAACACCACATAATGAAACATGCCGCATCTCTTGCACTTGCACACAATGAAATGCACATTTACTATGTCTGCACTATGTAAAAACTAGGCATACCTTCGAACTGGATCTCCAGGTACTCTTGGAGAGCCTACTGTAGTGTACATCCAAACCTTTATGTCACCTATGAGTTAGACAAGGCCCCACTATAGCAGCCCTTACTGTTTAAATCGTTGACAAGCTATGTTAGAGTGTTAGGTCAAGAACAGCAAGTAATCAAAGCAAACAGTCCTAGTATGGCTGGCTGATCCAAACAAGCAATTGAACAGATGTGTAAGCAAATCTTACGTATCAAGAAAAGAAGCAAAGAAGGAGGCTTAAAGACCATCACTTGACTGACCAGATTTAAGGGGCATTTAAACATCATGTGCAACGTATGAACTAACATAAACATTGCATATTCCAGATTCTACAATGGAATGCACATGTATTAGGTTATGCCATGTATGATGATGCCTAAATGTACAGATAGCAGGCAGGAGTGATTCATCATTGCACGCACAATTGAATTGCAGGTTAAGGGCCAGTTCGATTCCGCCTTTTCAGGGCATATTGTCAAAATAAGCCATAAAAGATGTAAAGAAGTCATTTTTGAGTTATGGGCTTGGGCTTAACTAATTTCATTTTGGAGGGGGGTGTTTCGGGTAGAACCTCACTAAAAATTGAAGGGAAGGGGAATAGTGAAATGACTCTGTTGTCTGCCTATATTACACTCAAAATGCAACTGCTGACGCCCGTGTCACACCTGACCCTCAAGTAAAAACAAACACGCAAGCATTCATTGCCCTGCCCGCTTGCATCTCCTCTCCCCTTTCCCTCTACCTCGATCCCCTGCCTGCAGCACTAGGGTTCCTCCAGCGAGCCGTCGCCACTGGTCCCATCTGGCCTGGTCCTTGATGATGCTATGTCCAGCTAGGCTACATGGCCAGCGGGTAGGGGCAAATCTCCCTGGCTGGTCCTCCCTCTGGCGCCGCCCCTCATTCTCATGGTCTCCAGCAGCTGCTCCACTGTGGTTCGTCCAACGCACTACTCCGGCGGGCGCTGCACAACTACGGCTGATGCCACACTGCGGCAGAAGGCACCTTATTCCCCCTCCCCTCCTCCCAGGCCATGGCCTTGAGGTGCTGTTGAAGGATGAGCTCATCCAACAAGGTGAGGATCTCCTCTGATTTTTTGCCAAAATTTTATTCTGATCCACTATACGATGAATTGCTATGAGCTGCTTCTGCTGCTGCTATATGATGCATTGCTATGAGCTGCTCCTGCTGCTACTATATGATGAATTGCTATGAGCTGCTACTGCTGTATGATGAGTTGCTATGAGCTGCTACTGCTATATGATGAATTGCTATGAGCTGCTGCTGCTATATGATGAGTTGCTACAAGCTGCTCCTGCTGCTGCTATATGATGAATTGCTATGAGCTGCTCCTGCTGCTGCTATATGATGAATTACTATGAGTTGCTCCTGCTGCTGCTATATGATGAATTGCTATGAGCTGCTCCTGCTGCTGCTATATGATGAATTGCTATGAGCTGCTGCTGGTATATGATGAATTGCAGACTGCTGCTGCTGTATGATGAGTTGCTATGAGCTGCTGCTGCTATATGATGCTTTCAGGTGGTGCTGCTATACGATAATAACCAGCCACTTGGACCATCAAATTTCAATAAATAATTGTTCTTCATTTAAATGTGGGTCATGCGTTCTTTGTTTAAATTAGGCAATGGGATCTCTATGGAAAACATTGACCAAAGTAGATTGTGCC
This sequence comes from Triticum aestivum, assembly GCF_018294505.1. NCBI lineage: Eukaryota > Viridiplantae > Streptophyta > Magnoliopsida > Poales > Poaceae > Triticum > Triticum aestivum. The sequence goes on from NC_057814.1 coordinate 119,103,230, forward strand.
AAGTAGATGGCATCTTTGTATTTGCATTTTGAGCAAATAGTGATGATCTGTTTTCCTATCATATTAATTACTGCACTGGGTTCAATTTGTGATGTTTGCAAGTCAAATTAATTTCCATATGGGCAGCAAAATGAAAAAAAATATAATGCAATCTAGACTTTCCACTGATCATACCAAAGATAAGCTGAAAACGCAATGAAAAGAACTGGTTGGCTTATTACATGGAGCTTATATTCACATGTGCTTATTTTCTTAGGATAACTCGTAATAACTGTCCCTAAGAAACTTGGCTAATAGAACTGGCATACAAATAACATGTCACGATGATTGCAATGGAGGAGTGACGTACCATAGCACACTGTATAGGCTCACCGCTGCCTCTCCATTTTTTGCGATGTTCCATGAAATTGCCACATACATCTTGTACTTTTTCATTGTGTAACCCTATCTGCAAGTTGACACGGCTAATTTCAGACATCTCTACATGATACTACATTGCATATCCCTTGCGCATATTTAAACCACCAATTAACGATTGTGTGCGTACCATAAACTAGCCATGACTCTGTATGCTGGACTAGCAGGCAATCTAAGGGAGCCTAATGTAGTGCACTGGAATTCCTACATGCCACCTATGATTTTGTGTAATGTACTGCCCTTGTTCCTAAATATATGTCTTTGTAGAGATTCCAGTATGGACCACATACAGATGTATATAGATGCATTTTTGAGTGTAGATTCACTCATTTTGCTCCGTATGTAGCCTATAGTGGAATCTCTAGAAAGACTTATATTTAGGAACGGAGGTATGAGGTAGTATCATGTATGACATGTACATATCTAATTTAGCAGCCAGTAGTAGAAATCATTGTCTGCACAAAGGGACTACTGGTGGAAAATCCTAGCAAAGCACGCAGGCAGGCACAGAACAATACAAGAGAGAGAGACGCGCTTACAAGATCATAGCAATGCCTCAGTCCAGGATCTTGGTTGCCCAAGCTGTTAGATCCAGAAGAAACATCGTCCTTGTAGTTTTTGTCAGCTGCATAACAGGTAACAGCGACCGGTTAGTATATTTGAAGTAAATCGGGCAGGTGATGCTGGACGGGTTTAAAGGTGACAAGTACCTAGGCCGTGGCGGGTGCTTGGCATCTCTCCAGACGGTGGGAATCAGGTTAGAAACGTCGAGGGTGATGACGCTGCGCTGGCTGTCGGGGTCCGGTAAGGAGATCTAGAACTGTCGAGTAGGGTGTTTGTGGAGCGGCTTCGGTAGGGTGGACTACGGTGTGGGCGAAGTGGATCCGTGGCCGTGGACGAGGGCGTAGGTGAAACTGCTCCGATGGTTGGGTTAAGGATGGTGTCGACGACGCGGATCTGCGGCCGTGGACGGGGCGTT
>NC_057814.1:119415156-119416093 GCF_018294505.1 Triticum aestivum
GGCGGCGGCGATGTCGCGCGAAGAAGTTGGAGAAGAAGTCGGTCGATGAAACTGATTTTTTCGTAAGTGCCACCAACCGGTACTAAAGGCCAATTTTCGTCAGGTCAAGCGGCGGGAAACGGCCCCCTTTAGTACCGGTTCGTGGCTTGAACCGGTACTAAAGGCCCACGCATTAGTACCAATTGGAGCCACCAACCGGTACTAATGATTGTGCGCTGCCACAAGCGGTGCACAATGTTTAGTCCCACCTCGCCGAGCGAAGGGCAGCCGCACTGGTTTATAAACCCAGCCGCGGCTCCTCCTTCGAACTTCTCTATATAGCAGGCTTCAGGGCCTAACTTTGGCGCGCTGCCCTGTGAGCCTGCTGGCCCTTCTGGGCCTGTGTTTGCAAACCCTAGGTCTGGCAGGCCCACTGGGCAACGGCACAACAATTTTTTATATAATTTTCTTCTATTTATTTTTGAGTAGTTTTTTTGCTGTATTTAGTTTCTTTGTGAATATAACAATTTTTTATATAGTTTTTTCTTTTCTTCTCTATTTATTTTCTGCTATTTATTTTTTAGTAATTTTTTATATAGTTTTTTCAGCAAATGATGTCAGAACGTGTTGGCAATTGATGACGTCGCTTTGAATGATGCATACTGAACGCAAAAATAGGCCGGAGTTCAAATAAGTTTAAAAAACATTGAAGTGCCCGTGTAACAGATGAGTTCTCGTGCCAAACCCTGATACTCCGAAAGAGATTGTCCAGTTTGTACACGAGGTGCATCCAGTTTTCGCCGTGACCCTCTCTACTCTTTTGCACATGCTATGCGGGTGAAATGATGATACCATGCCAAGTTCCAACATTTTCGGAGTACATTTTGTAGTGATTTTCAATTTCACCGTCATTTAGCTCTCTAAACAAATCGGTAAATGAGTGAAAAACAGCAAATGA
>NC_057814.1:119416103-119416753 GCF_018294505.1 Triticum aestivum
GTCGCTTTGAATGATGCATACTGAACGCAAAAATAGGCTGGAGTTCAAATAAGTTTAAAAAACATTGAAGTGCCCGTGTAACAGATGAGTTCTCGTCCGAAACCCTGATACTTCGAAAGAGATTGTCCAGTTTGTACACGAGGTGCGTCCAGTTTTCGCCGTGACCCTCTCTACTCTTTTGCACATGCTATGCGGGCGAAATGATGATACCATGCCAAGTTCCAACATTTTCAGAGTTCATTTTGTAGTGATTTTCAGTTTCACCGTCATTTAGCTCCCTAAACAAATCGGTAAATGACTGAAAAACAGCAAATGATATCAGAACGTGTTGGAAATTGATGACGTCGCTTTGAATGATGCATACTGAACGCAAAAATAGGCTGGAGTTCAAATAAGTTTAAAAAACATTGAAGTGCCCGTGTAACAGATGAGTTCTCATCCGAAACCCTGATACTCCGAAAGAAATTTTCTAGTTTGTACACGAGGTGCGTCCAGTTTTCGCCGTGACCCTCTCTACTCTTTTGCACATGCTATGCGGGCGAAATGATGATACCATGCCAAGTTCCAACATTTTCAGAGTTCATTTTGTAGTGATTTTCAATTTCACCGTCATTTAGCTCCCTAAACAAATCGGTAAATGACTGAAAAAC
>NC_057814.1:119416763-119419289 GCF_018294505.1 Triticum aestivum
GCATGCTGAACGCAAAAATAGGAAGGAGTTCAAATAAGTTTAAAAAACATTGAAGTGCCTGTGTAACACATGAGTTCTCGTCCGAAACCCTGATACTCCGAAAGAGATTGTCCAGTTTGTACATGAGGTGCGTCCAGTTTTCGCCGTGACCCTCTCTACTCTTTTGCAAATGCTATGCGGGTGAACTAATGATACCATGCCAAGTTCCAACATTTTCGGAGTTCATTTTGTAGTGATTTTCAATTTCACCGTCATTTAGCTCTCTAAACAAATCGGTAAATGAGTGAAAACAGCACATGATGTCAGAACGTGTTGGAAATTGATGACGTCGCTTCGAATGATGCATACTGAACGCAAAAATAGACTGGAGTTCAAATAAGTTTAAAAAACATTGACGTGCCCGTGTAACAGATGATTTCTCGTGCGAAACCCTGATACTTCGAAAGAGATTGTCCAGTCTGTACACGAGGTGCGTCCAGTTTCTGCCGTGACCCTCTCTACTCTTTTGCACATGCTATCCGGGTGAAATGATGATACCATGCCAAGTTCCAACATTTTCAGGGTACATTTGTTAGTGATTTTCAATTTCATCGTCATTTAGCTCTCTAAACAAATCGGTAAATGAGTGAAAAACAGCAAATGATGTCAGAATGTGTTGGAAATTGATGACGTCGCTTTGATTGATGCATACTGAACGCAAAAATAGGCTCGAGTTCAAATAAGGTTAAAAAACATTGAAGTGCCCGTGTAACAGATGAGTTCTCATCCGAAACCCTGATACTCTGAAAGAGATTGTCCAGTTTGTACATGAGGTGCATCCAATTTTCGCCGTGACCCTCTCTACTCTTTTGCACATGCTATGCAGGTGAAATGATGATACCATGCCAAGTTCCAACATTTTCAGAGTTCATTTTGTAGTGATTTTCAATTTCACCGTCATTTAGCTCTCTAAACAAATCGGTAAATGACAGAAAAACAGCAAATGATGTCAGAACATGTTGGAAATTGATGACGTCGCTTTGAATGATGCATACTGAACGCAAAAATAGGCTGGAGTTCAAATATGTTTAAAAAACATTGTAGTGCCCGTGTAACAGATGAGTTCTCGTCCGAAACCCTGATACTCCGAAAGAGATTGTCCAGTTTGTACACGAGGTGCGTCCAGTTTTCGCCGTGACCCTCTCTACTCTTTTGCACATGCTATGCGGGTGAAATAATGATACCATGCCAAGTTCCAACATTTTCAGAGATCATTTTGTAGTGATTTTCAATTTCACCATTATTTAGCTCTCTAAACGAATCGGCAAATGACTGAAAAACAGCAAATGATGTCAGAACGTGTTGGAAATTGATGACGTCGCTTTGAATGATGCATACTGAACGCAAAAATAGGCTGGAGTTCAAATAAGTTTAAAAAACATTGAAGTGCCCGTGTAACAGATGAGTTCTCGTCCGAAACCCTGATACTCCGAAAGAGGTTGTCCAGTTTGTACACGAGGTGCGTCCAGTTTTCGCCGTGACCCACTCTACTCTTTTGCACATGCTATGCGGGTGAAATGATGATACCATGCCAAGTTCCAACATTTTTAGAGTACATTTTGTAGTGATTTTAAATTTCACCGTCATTTAGGTCTCTAAACAAATCGGTAAATGACTTAAAAACAGCAAATGATGTCAGAACGTGTTGGAAATTGATGACGTCGCTTTGAATGATGCATGCTGAACGCAAAAATAGGAAGGAGTTCAAATAAGTTTAAAAAACATTGAAGTGCCTGTGTAACACATGAGTTCTCGTCCGAAACCCTGATACTCCGAAAGAGATTGTCCAGTTTGTACATGAGGTGCCTCCAGTTTTCGCCGTGACCCTCTCTACTCTTTTGCAAATGCTATGCGGGTGAACTAATGATACCATGCCAAGTTCCAACATTTTCAGAGTTCATTTTGTAGTGATTTTCAATTTCACCGTCATTTAGCTCTCTAAACAAATCGGTAAATGAGTGAAAACAGCACATGATGTCAGAACGTGTTGGAAATTGATGACGTCGCTTCGAATGATGCATACTGAACGCAAAAATAGACTGGAGTTCAAATAAGTTTAAAAAACATTGACGTGCCCGTGTAACAGATGATTTCTCGTGCGAAACCCTGATACTTCGAAAGAGATTGTCCAGTCTGTACACGAGGTGCGTCCAGTTTTCGCCGTGACCCTCTCTACTCTTTTGCACATGCTATCCGGGTGAAATGATGATACCATGCCAAGTTCCAACATTTTCAGGGTACATTTGTTAGTGATTTTCAATTTCATCGTCATTTAGCTCTCTAAACAAATCGGTAAATGAGTGAAAAACAGCAAATGATGTCAGAATGTGTTGGAAATTGATGACGTCGCTTTGATTGATGCATACTGAACGCAAAAATAGGCTCGAGTTCAAATAAGGTTAAAAAACATTGAAGTGCCCGTGTAACATATGAGTTCTCATCCGAAACCCTGATACTCTGAAAGAGATTGTCCAGTTTGTACATGAG
>NC_057814.1:119419299-119420596 GCF_018294505.1 Triticum aestivum
GCATGCTGAACGCAAAAATAGGAAGGAGTTCAAATAAGTTTAAAAAACATTGAAGTGCCTGTGTAACACATGAGTTCTCGTCCGAAACCCTGATACTCCGAAAGAGATTGTCCAGTTTGTACATGAGGTGCGTCCAGTTTTCGCCGTGACCCTCTCTACTCTTTTGCAAATGCTATGCGGGTGAACTAATGATACCATGCCAAGTTCCAACATTTTCGGAGTTCATTTTGTAGTGATTTTCAATTTCACCGTCATTTAGCTCTCTAAACAAATCGGTAAATGAGTGAAAACAGCACATGATGTCAGAACGTGTTGGAAATTGATGACGTCGCTTCGAATGATGCATACTGAACGCAAAAATAGACTGGAGTTCAAATAAGTTTAAAAAACATTGACGTGCCCGTGTAACAGATGATTTCTCGTGCGAAACCCTGATACTTCGAAAGAGATTGTCCAGTCTGTACACGAGGTGCGTCCAGTTTCTGCCGTGACCCTCTCTACTCTTTTGCACATGCTATCCGGGTGAAATGATGATACCATGCCAAGTTCCAACATTTTCAGGGTACATTTGTTAGTGATTTTCAATTTCATCGTCATTTAGCTCTCTAAACAAATCGGTAAATGAGTGAAAAACAGCAAATGATGTCAGAATGTGTTGGAAATTGATGACGTCGCTTTGATTGATGCATACTGAACGCAAAAATAGGCTCGAGTTCAAATAAGGTTAAAAAACATTGAAGTGCCCGTGTAACAGATGAGTTCTCATCCGAAACCCTGATACTCTGAAAGAGATTGTCCAGTTTGTACATGAGGTGCATCCAATTTTCGCCGTGACCCTCTCTACTCTTTTGCACATGCTATGCAGGTGAAATGATGATACCATGCCAAGTTCCAACATTTTCAGAGTTCATTTTGTAGTGATTTTCAATTTCACCGTCATTTAGCTCTCTAAACAAATCGGTAAATGACAGAAAAACAGCAAATGATGTCAGAACATGTTGGAAATTGATGACGTCGCTTTGAATGATGCATACTGAACGCAAAAATAGGCTGGAGTTCAAATATGTTTAAAAAACATTGTAGTGCCCGTGTAACAGATGAGTTCTCGTCCGAAACCCTGATACTCCGAAAGAGATTGTCCAGTTTGTACACGAGGTGCGTCCAGTTTTCGCCGTGACCCTCTCTACTCTTTTGCACATGCTATGCGGGTGAAATAATGATACCATGCCAAGTTCCAACATTTTCAGAGATCATTTTGTAGTGATTTTCAATTTCACCATTATTTAGCTCTCTAAAC
>NC_057814.1:119421649-119422669 GCF_018294505.1 Triticum aestivum
ATGAGTTCTCATCCGAAACCCTGATACTCTGAAAGAGATTGTCCAGTTTGTACATGAGGTGCATCCAATTTTCGCCGTGACCCTCTCTACTCTTTTGCACATGCTATGCAGGTGAAATGATGATACCATGCCAAGTTCCAACATTTTCAGAGTTCATTTTGTAGTGATTTTCAATTTCACCGTCATTTAGCTCTCTAAACAAATCGGTAAATGACAGAAAAACAGCAAATGATGTCAGAACATGTTGGAAATTGATGACGTCGCTTTGAATGATGCATACTGAACGCAAAAATAGGCTGGAGTTCAAATATGTTTAAAAAACATTGAAGTGCCCGTGTAACAGATGAGTTCTCGTCCGAAACCCTGATACTCCGAAAGAGATTGTCCAGTTTGTACACGAGGTGCGTCCAGTTTTCGCCGTGACCCTCTCTACTCTTTTGCACATGCTATGCGGGTGAAATAATGATACCATGCCAAGTTCCAACATTTTCAGAGATCATTTTGTAGTGATTTTCAATTTCACCATTATTTAGCTCTCTAAACAAATCGGCAAATGACTGAAAAACAGCAAATGATGTCAGAACGTGTTGGAAATTGATGAAGTCGCTTTGAATGATGCATACTGAACGCAAAAATAGGCTGGAGTTCAAATAAGTTTAAAAAACATTGAAGTGCGCGTGTAACAGATGAGTTCTCGTCCGAAACCCTGATACTCCGAAAGAGATTGTCCAGTTTGTACACGAGGTGCGTCCAGTTTTCGCCGTGACCCTCTCTACTCTTTTGCACATGCTATGCGGGTGAAATGATGATACCATGCCAAGTTCCAACATTTTTAGAGTACATTTTGTAGTGATTTTCAATTTCACCGTCATTTAGCTTTCTAAACAACTCGGTAAATAAGTGAAAAACAAAAAATGATGTCAGAACGTGTTGGAAATTGATGACGTCGCTTCGAATGATGCATACTGAACAAAAAATAGGCTGGAGTCCAAATAAGTTTAAAAAACATTGAAGTGCCCA
>NC_057814.1:119422679-119423441 GCF_018294505.1 Triticum aestivum
TGCTATGCTGGTGAAATGATGATACCATGCCAAGTTCCAACATTTTCAGAGTTCATTTTGTAGTGATTTTCAATATCACCGTCATTTAGCTCTCTAAACAAATCGGTAAATGACTGAAAAACAGCAAATGATGTCAGAACGTGTTGGAAATTGATGACGTCGCTTTGAATGATGCATACTGAACACAAAAATAGGCTGGAGTTCAAATATGTTCAAAAAACATTGAAGTGCCCGTGTAACAGATGAGTTCTCGTCCGAAACCCTGATACTCCGAAAGAGATTGTCCCGTTTGTACACGAGGTGCGTCCAGTTTTCGCCGTGACCCTCTCTACTCTTTTGCACATGCTATGCGGGTGAAATGATGATACCATGCCAAGTTCCAACATTTTCAGAGTTCATTTTGTAGTGATTTTCAATTTCATCGTCATTGAGCTCTCTAAACAAATCGGTAAATGACTGAAAAACAGCAAACGATGTCAGAACGTGTTGGAAATTGATGACGTCGCTTTGAATGATGCATACTGAACACAAAAATAGGCTGGAGTTCAAATAAGTTTAAAAAACATTGAAGTGCCCGTGTAACATATGAGTTCTCGTCCGAAACCCTCATACTCCGAAAGAGATTGTCCAGTTTGTACACGAGGTGCGTCCAGTTTTCGCCGTGACCCTCTGTACTCTTTTGCACATGCTATGCGGGTGAAATGATGATACCATGCCAAGTTCCAACATTTTCAGAGTACATTTTGTAGTGATTTTCAATTT
>NC_057814.1:119426591-119427561 GCF_018294505.1 Triticum aestivum
TTTTCGCCGTGAACCTCTCTACTCTTTTGCACATGCTATGCGGGTGAAATGATGATACCATGCCAAGTTCCAACATTTTCAGAGTACATTTTGTAGTGATTTTCAATTTCACCGTCATTTAGCTCTCTAAACAAATCAGTAAATGACTGAAAAACAGCAAATGATGTCAGAACGTGTTGGAAATTGATGACGTCGCTTTGAATGATGCATACTGAACACAAAAATAGGCTGGAGTTCAAATATGTTTAAAAAACATTGAAGTGCCCGTGTAACAGCTGAGTTCTCGTCCGAAACCCTGATACTCCGAAAGAGATTGTCCAGTTTGTACACGAGGTGCCTCCAGTTTTCGCCGTGAACATCTCTACTCTTTTGCACATGCTATGCGGGTGAAATGATGATACCATGCCAAGTTCCAATATTTTCAGAGTACATTTTGTAGTGATTTTCAATTTCACCGTCATTTAGCTCTCTAAACAAATCGATAAATGAGTGAAAAACACAAATGATGTCAGAACGTGTTGGAAATTGATGACGTCGCTTTGAATGATGCATACTGAACGCAAAAATAGGCTGGAGTTCAAATATGTTTAAAAACATTGAAGTGCCCATGTAACAGATGAGTTCTCGTCCGAAACCCTCATACTCCGAAAGAGATTGTCCAGTTTGTACACGAGGTGCGTCCAGTTTTCGCTGTGACCCTCTGTACTCTTTTGCACATGCTATGCGGGTGAAATGATGATACCATGCCAAGTTCCAACATTTTCAGAGTTCATTTTGTAGTGATTTTCAATTTCACCGTCATTTAGCTCTCTAAACAAATCGGTAAATGACTGAAAAACAGCAAATGATGTCAGAACGTGTTGGAAATTGATGACGTCACTTTGAATGATGCATACTGAACGCAAAAATAGGCTGGAGTTCAAATAAGTTTAAAAAACATTGAAGTGCCCGTGTAACAGATGAGTTCTCG
>NC_057814.1:119427895-119428562 GCF_018294505.1 Triticum aestivum
AAATTGATGACGTCGCTTTGAATGATGCATACTGAACGCAAAAATAGGCTGGAGTTCAAATAAGTTTAAAAAACATAGAAGTGCCCGTGTAACAGATGAGTTCTCGTCCGAAACCCTAATACTCCGAAAGAGATTGTCCTGTTTGTACACGAGGTGCGTCCAGTTTTCGCCGTGACCCTCTCTACTCTTTTGCACATTCTATGCGGGTGAAATGATGATACCATGCCAAGTTCCAACATTTTCAGAGTTCATTTTGTAGTGATTTTCAATTTTACCGTCATTTAGCTCTCTAAACAAATCGGTAAATGAGTGAAAAACAGCAAATGATGTCAGAACGTGTTGGAAATTGATGACGTCGCTTTGAATGATGCATACTAAACGCAAAAATAGGCTGGAGTTCAAATAAGTTTAAAAACATTGAAGTGCCCTTGTAACAGATGAGTTCTCGTCCGAAACCCTGATACTCCAAAAGAGATTGTCCAGTTTGTACACGAGGTGCGTCCAGTTTTCGCCGTGACCCTCTCTACTCTTTTGCACATGCTATGCGGGTGAAATGATGATACCATGCCAAGTTCCAACATTTTCAGAGTACATTTTGTAGTGATTTTTAATTTCACCGTCATTTAGCTCTCTAAACAAATCGGTAAATGACTGAAAAACAGCAAAT
>NC_057814.1:119428662-119429225 GCF_018294505.1 Triticum aestivum
ATGATGCATACTTAAAGCAAAAATAGGCTGGAATTCAAATAACATTAAAAACATTGAAGTGCCCGTGTAACAGTTGAGTTCTCGTCCGAAACCCTGATACTCCGAAAGAGATAGTCCAGTTTGTACACGAGGTGCATCCAGTTTTCGCCGTGACCCTCTCTACTCTTTTGCACATGCTATGCGGGTGAAATGACGATGCCATGCCAAGTACCAACATTTTTGGAGTTCATTTTGAAGTGATTTTCAATTTCTCCGTCATTTAGCTCTCTAAACAAATCGGTAAATGACTGAAAAACAGCAAATGATGTCAGAACGTGTTGGAAATTGAGGACGTCGCTTCGAATGATGCATACTGAACGCAAAAATAGGCTGGAGTTCAAATAAGTTTAAAAAACATTGAAGTGCCCGTGTAATAGATGAGTTCTCGTCCGAAACCCTGATACTCCGAAAGAGATTGTCCAGTTTGTACACGAGGTGCGTCCAGTTTTCGCCGTGACCCTCTCTACTCTTTTGCACATGCTATGCGGGTGAAATGATGATACCATGCCAAGTTCCAACATTTT
>NC_057814.1:119431898-119432394 GCF_018294505.1 Triticum aestivum
CGTGTAACAGATGAGTTCTCGTCCGAAACCCAGATACTCCGAAAGAGATTGTCCAGTTTCTACACGAGGTGCGTCCAGTTTTCCCCGTGACCCTCTCTACTCTTTTGCACATGCTATGCGGGTGAAATGATGATACCATGCCAAGTTCCAACATTTTCAGAGTACATTTTGTAGTGATTTTCAATTTCACCGTCATTTAGCTCTCTAAACAAATCGGTAAATGACTGAAAAACACCAAATGATGTCAGAACGTGTTGGAAAATGATGACATCGCTATGAATGATGCATACTGAACGCAAAAATAGGCTGGAGTTCAAATAAGGTTAAAAAACATTGAGGTGCCCGTGTAACAGATGAGTTCTCGTCCGAAACCCTGATACTCCGAAAGAGATTGTCCAATTTGTACACGAGGTGCGTCCAGTTTTCGCCGTGACCCTCTCTACTCTTTTGCACATGCTATGCGGGTGAAATGATGATACCACGCCAAGTGCCAACA
>NC_057814.1:119433701-119434399 GCF_018294505.1 Triticum aestivum
TGCCAAGTTCCAACATTTTCAGAGTTCATTTTGTAGTGATTTTCAATTTCACCGTCATTTAGCTCTCTAAACAAATCGGTAAATGAGTGAAAACAGCAAATGATGTCAGAACATGTTGGAAATTGGTGACGTCGCTTTGAATGATGCATACTGAACGCAAAAATAGGCTGGAGTTCAAATAAGTTTAAAAACGTTGATGTGCCCGCGTAACAGATGAGTTCTCGTCTGAAACCCTGATACTCTGAAAGAGATTGTCCAGTTTGTACACGAGATGCGTCCAGTTTTCGCCGTGACCCTCTCTACTCTTTTGCACATGCTATGCGGGTGAAATGATGATACCATGCCAAGTTCCAACATTTTCAAAGTTCATTTTGTAGTGATTTTCAATTTCACCGTCATTTAGCTCTCTAAACAAATCGGTAAATGACTGAAAAACAGCAAATGATGTCAGAACGTGACGGAAATTGATGACGTCGCTTTGAATGATGCATACTGAACGCAAAAATAGGCTGGAGTTCAAATAAGTTTAAAAAACATTGAAGTGCCCGTGTAACAGATGAGTTCTCGTCCGAAACCCTGATACTCTGAAAGAGATTGTCCAGTTTGTACATGAGGTGCGTCCAGTTTTCGCCGTGACCCTCTCTACTCTTTTGCACATGCTATGCGAGTGAAATGATGATACCATGCCAAGTTCCAAC
>NC_057814.1:119434756-119435706 GCF_018294505.1 Triticum aestivum
CCCTGATACTCCGAAAGAGATTGTCCAGTTTGTACACGAGGTGCGTCCAGTTTTCGCCGTGACCCTCCCTACTCTTTTGCACATGCTATGCGGGCGAAATGATGATACCATGCCAAGTTCCAACATTTTCAGAGTTCATTTTGTAGTGATTTTCAATTTCACCGTCGTTTAGCTCCCTAAACAAATCGGTAAATGACTGAAAAACAGCAAATGATGTCAGAACGTGTTGGAAATTGATGACGTCGGTTTAAATGATGCATACTGAACGCAAAAATAGGGTGGAGTTCAAATAAGTTTAAAGAACATTGAAGTGCCCGTGTAACAGATGAGTTCTCGTCCGAAACCCTGATACTCCGAAAGAGATTGTCCAGTTTGTACACGAGGTGCGTCCAGTTTTCGTCGTGACCCTCTCTACTCTTTTGCACATGCTATGCGGGCGAAATGATGAAACCATGCCAAGTTCCAACATTTTCAAAGTCCATTTTGTAGTGATTTTCAATTTCACCGTCATTTAGCTCCCTAAACAAATCGGTAAATGACTGAAAAACAGCAAATGATGTCAGAACGTGTTGGAAATTGATGACGTCGCTTTGAATGATGCATACGGAACGCAAAAATAGGCTGGAGTTCATAAAGTTTTAAAAACATTGAAGTGCCCGTGTAACAGATGAGTTCTCGTCCGAAACCCTGATACTCCGAAAGAGATTGTCCAGTTTGTACACGAGGTGCGTCCAGTTTTCGCCGTGACCCTCTCTACTCTTTTGCACATGCTATGCGGGCGAAATGATGATACCATGCCAAGTTCCAACATTTTCAGAGTTCATTTTGTAGTGATTTTCAATTTCACCGTCGTTTAGCTCCCTAAACAAATCGGTAAATGACTGAAAAACAGCAAATGATGTCAGAACGTGTTGGAAATTGATGACGTCGCTTTAAATGATGCATACTGA
>NC_057814.1:119436340-119437159 GCF_018294505.1 Triticum aestivum
TTCAATTTCACCGTCATTTAGCTCTCTAAACAAATCGGTAAATGAGTGAAAACAGCAAATGATGTCAGAACGTGTTGGAAATTGATGATGTCACTTTGAATGATGCATACTGAACGCAAAAACAGGTTGGAGTTCAAATAAGTTTAAAAACGTTGAAGTGCCCGCGTAACAGATGAGTTATCGTCCGAAACCCTCATACTCCGAAAGAGATTGTCCAGTTTGTACACGAGGTGCGTGCAGTTTTCGCCGTGACCCTCTCTACTCTTTTGCACATGCTATGCGGGTGAAATGATGATACCATGCCAAGTTCCAACATTTTTAGAGTTCATTTTGTAGTGATTTTTAATTTCACCGTCATTTAGCTCTCTAAACAAATCGGTAAATGAGTGAAAACAGCAAATGATGTCAGAACATGTTGGAAATTGGTGACGTCGCTTTGAATGATGCATACTGAACGCAAAAATAGGCTGGAGTTCAAATAAGTTTAAAAAACATTGAAGTGCCCGTGTAATAGATGAGTTCTCGTCCGAAACCCTGATACTCCGAAAGAGATTGTCCAGTTTGTACACAAGGTGCGTCCAGTTTTCGCCGTGACCCTCTCTACTCTTTTGCACATGCTATGCGGGTGAAATGATGATACCATGCCAAGTTCCAACATTTTTAGAGTTCATTTTGTAGTGATTTTCAATTTCACCATCATTTAGCTCTCTAAACAAATCGGTAAATGACTGAAAAGCAGCAAATGATGTTAGAACGTGTTGGAAATTGATGATGTCGCTTCGAATGATGCATACTGAACACAAAAATAGGCTGGAGTTC
>NC_057814.1:119437398-119454058 GCF_018294505.1 Triticum aestivum
GTGTTGGAAATTGATGACGTCGCTTCGAATGATGCATACTTAACACAAAAATAGGCTGGAGTTCAAATAAGTTTAAAAAACATTGAAGTGCCCGTGTAACAGATGAGTTCTCGTCCGAAACCCTGATACTCTGAAAGAGATTGTCTAGTTTGTACATGAGGTGCGTCCAGTTTTCGCCGTGACCCTCTCTACTCTTTTGCACATGCTATGCGGGTGAACTGATGATACCATGCCAAGTTCCAACATTTTCAGAGTTCATTTTGCAGTGGTTGTCAATTTCACCGTCATTTAGCTCTCTAAACAAATCGGTAAATGAGTGAAAACAGCACATGATGTCAGAACGTGTTGGAAATTGATGACGTCGCTTTTAATGGTGCATACTGAACGCAAAAATAGGCTGGAGTTCAAATAAGTTTAAAAAACGTTGATTATCATAAAAAATACATTGATTATCAATGATCTTTTTGTGTACAATCTGAATTGTCAATATGAGTTCTCAACGGTTTAGAAACCGGTGAAGACTCATATTGCGACCACAATTTCTACACATAGAGTTCAATGAAGACCAAGTGCTTGTGATAGTTTGAGAAGTAACATATTTAAGGTGGTAAAAATCTTGCTAGGGGAGCGTGGTGGGACTAAAAACAGCCTGCCACCACCTCTTTACTACCGGTTCGTGCCACAAACCCGTACTAAAGGTGCTGGCCGGGCCCCATTCTCTTTAGTACCGGTTCGTGGCATGAACTGGTACTAAAGGTTCGCCCCAAACAGGTACTAAAGATCTCCTCCTGCCTAGCCGTTTGCACCTTTTTCTACTAGTGCCGGCTCAAATGCAAACCGGCACTAATGTGTCTCACATTTGACCCTTTTTCTACTAGTGCATCAAGATCTTGTGGAAGAATTGGGACTCTTGCGCGCCGACATGTGGGCGCCACCGGTGTTTTCGTGCGCTTACGCACCGAGAGCATATTGACGCGTGTTCAAAATTCATGCTACCTTTTCATCCCCAATCTCCCGGCCCTCCCCACATCTGGAATCTCGATTCCTACTCCAGTTCCCCCAAATCCCCCTCATGTACTCCCTGTACTCAAGCACGCTATCATGTCGCCGGTCAACGCGGATCTCCGAGCCGGAGATCCTGAGGTCCGTCCTGCCTTCAGGCGCTGCGTACTATTGGTCTTGGCGGCGCTTGACGACTAGTTTGCCAGCAAAGTGCTTATGGTAACCATCAACGGCGACCGGCCTCCCGTCTCGCCGGACGACCTCGTCAAAGCTCTTGGCATTGCGCACGGCATCAAAATAAGTGACTTGCTCGTCGAAGTCTGTCCACCACCGGCTGATTTCTTCGTCAGGTTCCGGACAACTTTCGACTGTGGTCGTGTGTTCGAATCTTCCCGGCATTTGTTCTGCAATGGCGCGCTAGTGAGCTTTGATCGGTGGCACCCAGGATGGGGCTCGGTGCCCTTTGAGCTTGAGTTTTTAACAAAGCTTACCTTCCACGGCATGCCTCGACGTGCTTGGAATAGCGAGTCCATAAATGAGCTTATCAACGACCTTGGAAGTGAGCTCGTAAGTATGTTTGTTCCTCCAGACAGCTGGGCTCTGGCGGTTATGGCATGGATGAAGAAGCCGTCCACCATACCGAAGGTGATTGGTGTTGAGATACCGATGTAGGAATCGGGTTGTACTATTCGTCGCCACCAAGGCCGCCTCGGACCACGTTAGGGATGTACCTGTATTGAGTGTTCGTGCATGTCGAAGAAGTGGTCAATCCATCAATCGAAGTCCTGCCGCCGCCGCTGGCGCCCGGGTCCGTCGACGACGTCCATTACAGGCGTCAACGTCAGACTTTCCCCGTGTTGCTCGAAACGATGGATGGCACAGGGCCTACTCCATCGTGCGGCGGAGGCCACTGCTTCTTTGGGAGAAGAGGCAGGGCTAGCTGCCTGGATGTGCTCTAATTTGAGGTAACAACTGAATCTTGTCAGATACTAGTTAAATCCGAGCTATGGGCATGAAGCACTGATGTGCCAGTACATTTGATTGTGACCTGTTCTATTTTTTACCTGAACTTTTTTAGAAATGGTTGTACGTCAACTTAATGTTCTAGCAAAACATATATATTGTGTTGTCTGTCTGTTTTCTTTGCACAGCATTCAAGATATTTCCCTGTCATTGATAAAGACGATGAACCGTTATGTACGAGTTCGTTGGTTTCAACATAGCCCTACCCGTAGCGATCCACTGCTTCCATCCTTATTGTGCCGCCTGCGTGAAAATTTTGTATGCAAGTTCAGTGTGCTATGATGTTCTATATGATTGTGTCAACTATATAAGTTTTTACTGAGCATCATCAATGCATATGGCTGAAAGATGTATTTACGAGCATCAACCAATGGGACTCTCTCTCTCACACACACACACACACACACACACACGCGCGCACACACACACACACGCACAAGTGGGACCCGTTGAATTATTTCTTCGCTCGTGATAGCTTTTAATTAGGTTCCACTATACTCTTAACTTTTTTCTTAAGTTATTAATTGAGCTCAGTGACTTCAAAAAGTTGTACAGAAGCCTTGTTTGGGCCTTTCCGGCGTCGCTGAATGTGGGCTGAGTAGCCATGTAAGGTTGTACTGTACTACACAGGCCTTTTTTTCAACATCAGCAATGCAACTGTGCCGACAGTTGTACACAATCCAGGTCAACTTGTTATTCTCCGCCCCGCTGGGCTGCAAATCTTTTCTAGGAGGGATGCATTAGGCTTAACAAGAAAATGGGCTTTAAGAAATAATAAATGGGATGTAATTATAAAAACTAGGCAGTAACTATAAAAACATGCACCAAACATGTAATTAGTTTATAAAATATTACTTTTGGATTTTGAAAATTTTAATTTCATTAATTGTTGCAAGCACAATATTTCGTTGGATTTTTATGTAATACAAATTTATATTGAAATTGTATTTAATCTGACTAGAAATTTCGGGATAAAAATATTTCGGATCCCATCCAAATGTGGGAAAATTTATTGAATTATGTTTTGAATGGTTGGTTGAAATATTAATCGTTGTCCTAGCTAGAAAATGGGTTATACTTTTAACAAACTGTAAATGGGTTGTAGTAAATTCCATTAGAATTCAAAAATGGATGTACATTCTTACAAATCGCAAATGGGCTATAAGTTCTCTGCCACACACTTGTGGGCCTACTAAGTTGACACGTCCCCTAAAAAAAGTAAGTTCACGCATATGCAAGGCTTTGTCAACTTATAGTCAACACACGTTTCTAGCAGCAGTGTCCGTTGGATGTCCATCCAACGGATATCGTGCTTCTTCTTCAATCTCGGATATTCTAGCTTCAGCCGCCCAAAAAATGATTCCTCCCCCTGACATCTGGGGCACACCGTTTCGGAGGCTGACCTGTGGGCGTACTAAGTTGACGGTACCAAGGGCTTTGTCAACTTAATCAATATAAACGATTCTAGCTGCAGTGACCGTACGATGTCCATCCAACGGCCGTCGTGATTCTTCAACCTCTGGTCTTCTTGCTCCAGTAACCCAAAGCAGCACCGGTCGTGCCGCCTGCTCCTGCCTTCCGTGGCCGGCTATGCTGCCGCGGAGGCCTCACCGCCCCCTACCACTCCCATCGCTGGCCAGGCCCTGCGACGACGGCAGCCTCACACCGCAGCCGAACCAATGAACCCTTGTACTCCTCTCCGCGTGGGCATCCACTGCCGTGTCTTCCCCGGCTCCGCGTCGTCCCCTTCCTAGGCCTCACCGTCGTCCACCGCCCTGGTGCTCTCGGCGCGGCGTGGTCAACGTGGTCAAGGAACGACTTCCATCGGAAGAATACTTTACGTTGAAAGGCTGACAGCTGGGTCCACGGCCGCAGCAAGGAAGTGCCTCCTTATTACGCGGAAAATAATGATTCCTCAACCTAACAGCCGGACCCACTGGACGGGCCACCGTATTTCACAAAAAAATGTTTCCCCTGACTGCTGGGACCCACCAGCTACATCTTCGCACGCAAGGAAGTGCGTCCATATTACGGGCAAAAAAATGATTCGCCCCCTTGACTGCTCAGACCCACCAGCTACATCTTCGCACGCAAGGAAGTGCCTGACAGTCGGGACTCACCTGGTCGAAGTGTACGTAGCCTTGTCATTCTGGTCGCGAACGTGTATGTACATATGACCGGTTTGTCTGCAGGCTGCAGCAATGAACCGTGGCCGTGTAAGGAAGGGCACATGTCATAGTAGAGGCACGCACATAGCATGTACACGTACGTACAGCGGCCAGGGTGCAAGAAAGTAAATACGGCCACGTACGTACATACGGGCGGGGATCGAACGCCTACTCGCGCATACGTACGGCCAGGGCTCCTGTACATGGCTGGGTCGAAATGAAGAAACTACGACGTCGTCGTGTTCATGGGGAGGCAACGGAATGCGTTGTGTTAATCGGGAGGCAATGGAACGCGTGCTGTTCATCGGGAGCCAACCGGCTTGGAGGGAACAACCGATGGAAACGAGGTCTGGCGTACCGCAGAACGGAGGAAACGGCCTTGTGTTCGACCGGCCACGGTCGAAACGGGATCATGTTCATCGGGAGGGGTCTGGCGTACCGCAAAATGGAGAAAACGTACTTCTCTTGGACCTCCTACAGCCGAAACGGGGTCCTGTTGATCGGGAGGGGTGTGGCGTACCGCAAAACGGAGGAAACAGACTTGTGTTGGAGCGCTATGGTCGAAACGGGGGTCCTGTTCACCGGGAGGGGTTTGGCGTACCGCAAAAAGGGACTCCACGGGATACTATTCTTCTCCACCGTCGACCTCCTCCAGCCTCCATGGGCTACTGTTGATCCACCATCGACCTCCTCCAGCCTCCACGGGCTACTGTTCATCCACCATCGACCTCCTCCAGCCTCCATCTGCGACTGTTCATCCATGGGATCCTGGTCATCCAGCCTCCACCGCGCGCTCCTCCACCGGCTACTGTTCAACCAGCCCTCTCCACGGGGTCCTGTTCAACCACCCCTCCACGGGCTACTGTTCATCCAGCGCTCCACCGGCTACTGTTCAACCAGCCCTCCACGGGGTCCTGTTCATCCAGCCCTCCACGGGGTCCTGTTCATCCACCGGCTCGATCGATCGGGGTACTGTTCATCCAGCGGCAACGGCCTCTACTACCACGGGGTCCTGTTCATCCAACCCCCCACCGGGAACTGTTCATCCAAACCCCCAACAACGCTCACTGTTCATCAAGGGAAGGAGGCAGCAGTGTTCGATCGGCTTCAGTTAGCAGCAGTAGCGCAGGAATCGCCCGATCGGGTTCAGTTAACAACCATCGATCGATCGCTTGGGCAGTAATGCGTAGCCTGCAGTGCAGTCGCTCGGGTTCAGTAGGCGAACGCCTCGCTCTAGTTCAGTTAAAGCCCAACGCCTCGCACCCACGCGCCTACGTGTACGAGAGAAACGCGCATCACTCGGTCCCCGACCACTCACCGTAACCGGGAACTCCCTGATATTTTCCTCGCCCTCGCTTCTACCACGGTTTTCTCCATCATGGACGGCCCAAAGAATGTCATGCAGCTGCGTCTCCGGCCCGCCCAGGACGAAAACGCCATTTTTTGTCATGATTTTTTGTCATAGAAGTAGGAGCCCACCACATCTATGATGATACCGGGTTTTGTCACAATTATCATCATAGAAGTGTCATAAGCATGACAGGAAAAAAATTCGTTCGGCCCGAAATGTCATAGATGTGTCTTTTTTTGTAGTGCAACTTCTTCTCCCTTTCACTTGCGCAGTTTCTCTTTGCATCGGCAATGGCCCGACCTAGATCATTAGCGGGCTCATCTAATGCCTCTTCTTCAGCTTCTTCCCGCATTGCTGGCTCAGCTTCTTCCCCCATTGTTGTACCATCGTATTCAGGGAACCCATGGCCAGGATAGCTATCGTCGTCCTCTTCTTCTTCATTGTCTTCCATCATAACCCCACTTTCTCCGTGCTTGGTCCAAACATTATAGTGGGGCATGAAACCGGACTCAAACAGGTGGACGTGAATGGTTCTTGAGTTAGAATAATTGTGATCATTCTTATAACCAGCACATGGACAAGGCATAAAACCATCCGCCCGCTTGTTTGCCTCAGCCGCAAGTAGAAAAGTATGCACGGCATCAACGAACTGGGGAGAGCATCGGTCATCCTACATCCATTGCCGGCTCATCTTCATTACACAGCACCGAATAGAACAAATTAATACAAGTTCATACATAAAGTTCATACAACACTTATTCTCATAAAACAAACATATAAATAACTCTCTAGCTAAAGCATTTAAATGCAACAACAGATGCGATCAAGATCGCAACTAAGGTAACAATTGATCCAATAGCATAATGATACCAAGCCTCACTATCAATGGCATATTTTCTAATCTTTCTAATCTTCAAGCGCATTTTCTCCATCTTGATCTTGTGATCATCGACGACATTGGCAACATGCAACTCCAATTCCATCTTCTCCACCTCAATTCTTTTCAATTTTTCTTTCAAATACTCATTTTCTCTTTCAACTAAATTTAACCTCTCGACAATAGGGTCGGTTGGAATTTCCGGTTCGCATACCTCCTAGATAAAAATATCTATGTCAACTTGATGGGCTTAATTTGCCATAAACACGAAATGCAACAAATAGTTATAAAATAGAATATACCACATCCGAATCATAACCCGGGCGAGGGCTGACGGGGATGAATATCAAAACCATGGCATGTATAACAAACAATGTACGGGTAAGATAATTATACGAGTAACTATATATCTAAATCACACAAACATGAATTTTTTATATAAAAAATATAAGAACAAGAGGCTCACCACAAGGTGGTGCCGGCGACGGAAAGGTGCGGGCGATCGACGGTGGTTACGACGGAGACGGGAAGGCACTAAGTAAACCACACCTACATATGCAAACTAAGTGTTATTTTGACCTCAAATTGCATATAAATCAAATACTACCACATATAATTCCTCCCAAAATAAAACCCACAAATCACTATACTTATATAGCATTGCAAGATGAGAGATGAAAGGACAAAGTTGCTAACCTTTGTGATCACTTGGATGGATGGGGTGCCTTCAAATCTTCACAAATTTTGGCAAAAATGGAGTGTGAGCTCGAGAGGAAGAGGAAAAAAACAGAGGAGAGGGGAAAAACAGAGCGCTTGGGCTCGGACTGGACGAAGCACTATATATAGTGTGACCTTCAGTACCGGTTGGTAATGTGAACCGGGACTAAAGGTTCATCACTAGTCCCGGTTCATGGGATGAACCGGTACTAAAGGTTCTGGCCGGGCCCCAGCCTGACACAAGCCTACCACCACCTCATTAGTACCGGTTCGTGGCACAAACCGGTACTAAAGGTTCACCACGAACCGGAACTAATGAGGGCCGACTGCCTAGCCGTTGGAACCGGCACTAACCATTAGTGTCGATTCAGTTACAAACCGGGACTAATGTGCTTCACATTAGGCCCTTTTTCTACTAGTGGCCCTTCGCCGAGCAAACCACGGGCACTCGGGAAACACCTATATGCGAAGAGTACTACTCGGCAATGACAAGGACACGACAAACCAGTGCCAGACATGCCAACATCGCAAGAATAAAACATTGTGAGTTTCATTCGTTCTATTCCTATCACCATTTTCGTCATTACCATATGCATTCATCTTATTGGTTCAAAATTCCTACAACCCATCCATCACAAGGGTCGAACAATGTTCCGGTAATTCTACTTCAAGTTGGTGGAGTTGGGAAAGCAAACGAAATGACGCCTTGTGATGTTGATGATCCCACTCCAATGTTCAAAACCATGTGAACTTCATGTTATGTTGATGTTTGAACTCTTCCTTGTGTGTGCTTCAGAACATGTGCTTGAGACTTCTGAACTTGTGGTAGTGTAGTGTGCTTGACAACTATTGCACCTTTTATGCATTATTTCTTTCTTTGAAAAGGAGGAAAAACCCCGGGCTCTGCATCTAAGCAATGCATACAACCATTTTAATATATTACTAGCAAAAGCACATGTGCGTTGCAAGGGTAAAAACAAATAACAATTAGTACCTCCTTTTTTCACCATTTTTTAAATGGGTAGTAACTCTTCACCGACCAATTTTCTAATTTTCTAGAATTCATTTGGGCATTGTTTTAAAATATCCAGTAGGATAATTAGTATCACTTTATTGAAATAATCATTATCAATTTGTTGAAATCACCTTTTTGAAATAATGAAATCTTTAGTTATTTTAGAATCACTAAAACATGCATATATGATGTAAAAAAGAAAATATCGCATATTGATATATTTGCGTAGAGTACATGGAAGCCTCCAGATATATGCAGGCTCCAGCCTATCCATGCACAGGATCAGTTAGTTGGGCTAACTTAATAGGGGATATTTTATTTTCCAAATCACGGCTGCTCCTTTGGTCTTTGCAAGCAATTTTGAAGAAGAAATCTTGACCCGGCCACACATTCCCATCTTTATGGGGTCTTTCTTTCGGATCGCGGGATCAATTAATTTGGTTGGGCTAATTAATAGTGGAGATTTTATTTTCCAAATCCTAGTTGCTCCTCTGTTCTTGCATGCAATTTTGGAGGAAATGTTGACCTGCGGCCCTCTGGCCTCTGTATCGGATCTCTTCTGTATTTTTGTTATAGCACACATCCCATCTTTATTGGGCCTCTATTTTTTTCCATGTAGGTCCTTAATTATTGGGTCTCCCAGGGAAATTTATCTTTAACGCCCGAAGAGGTTTGTTGGGGGAGCTCCTATACAGCGCTGTAAGCGCCGATTCGCGCCGCTAGCGCCTGCACGGACGCGAACTGGGCCGGCCCAGGAAACACAGCGAGGCACAGCTAGGTAGGTTGTTGGATCGCAAAAAAAAGCGCAAAAGTGCGGTAGAACCAGGATTCTATCTTTGACCGCCCATGCGGTAACATTCGTACCCAACCACCAGACCAACCTCCCTATGCTGTTCATTTGGAGGAAAAATAACCTTACTATATACACAGCCTATTATGCTTACTATTTTTATGATGAAATGAAATGAAAAAGGAAAAATGAATGCACAATATAAAAAACGCGAATTTCAAAGAAAGTTCATAAAATTGAAAAGGTGCGTACAAACTGAAAAAAAATCCTGAATTTGAGAGAACTTCAAAAAAAATTAAAAGTTCACAAAATTTAGGACAAAGTTCATGAAATTTTGAAAAAAGTTCACAATTTTGGAAAAAGTTCATTGATTTTGAACAAAAAGTTCATCAATTTTGAATAACAAAACCCATCAAATTTGAAAAAAAAGTTCACTGATTTTGAAAAAAGTTCGTTGATTTTGAAAAAAGTTTATCAACTTAGAAAAAGTTCATCAAAATTGAAAAAAGCTCATCGATTTGGAAAAAGTTCATCCAAATTGAAAAAAATTCATCGATTTTGAAAAAAACTCGTTGATTTTGAAAAAAAAAAGTTCATGAAAACTGAAAAAGGTTCATCCAATTTGAAGAAGTTCATAGAATTTCAGAAAAGTTCATCGAATTTGAAAAAAAGTTCATTGAATTCAAAGGGGTGCAAGGGGAACCTGGTCGTACAAAAAGGAAAAAAGAAAAAGGAAAGAAAAGGAAACAAGAGAGAATAAAAGAGAGGAAACGTTGTAACTTTTCAGGATCAGTTGTGTGGTGGGGTGGTAACGGAAGCATGTAGCGACGAGCGAGGTCCCAGGTTCGAGTCGCAACCTGCTGCATAAATTTTTTTCCGCTCTGAAAACAGAGAAGCAAAAAACCACAGGCACCCCTACATGGGCCGGCCCAGCACGAAGCGCTGCAGGCGCCAGTTTGCGAAGTGCACACAAACGGGCGCCTGCAGCGCTAAATAGGAAATGCCTTTGTTGGTGTCTACTTGTCGATCTATATAAATTGATAGAATTTTGTTTAAAGCAACGAGGTGGTACTATTAACTACTCCCTCCGTCCTAAAATTCTTGTCTTAGATTTGCCAGATACGGGTGTATCTAATACTAAAACGTGATTTGATACATTTGTATTTAGACAAATCTAAGATAAGAATTTTGGGATGGAGGGAGTAATATATAAGCGAACCATTACATGGATAGAAAGGACCACCAGCCCAGCTGGTTCCTTCCTCTCAAGAGTAAAGATGGGGCATCAACTCGGCCTAAATAACCTATGGAGTATGGGTTTATTGCAATAAAATGCAAGGGGCTTTCTGCAAAAATATTTGATAAACGAGATGAAACCAAGAGAACCCAACAAAACAAATATATGGATCAATCTGAAGCCACATTCCTGGCAACTACTATCGTTGCACCTACAATCTTGATGACATACCCTGACCGCATATGGACACTACATCCATTCCGCAGGCCGAGAGAACCAACGGGTCTAGCTAGACCCTCTGCGCGCACCGCATGCGCCCGCTCTAGGATCAGCTGCAGCCATCTTTCGCCGTCCCATCTTCAGGAGTGATCAAGGTATCCACCTCGTCAGGCCAAATTGTCGTCGACGTCACCACGACGCCAAACAACACCACCATCCTGCACGTATCCATCCACACGCGCCCGTTGCCTAAACTCCGCTGCACCATGCCGCCGAGATCCGCCTTAGGCCTTGCGGTAGATATAACACCGCTCCTCCTCGTGTCCCCTCCAGCCAGCACTTGCTCGAAAACGATGCCCCCAGGAGGAAGAACGACACCGAAGGCGCCGCCATATCTTATATGAAGAGTAAAAATGACTGGAGGGAGTATGAAGGAAATGAAGCTCTGAACAATATCTCTTGCATGAAATGAAGCATCATAAATCGCATCAACAAATGGACCTTCAAGAGAGAATCATTGTCAAAAATAAATATTAGATAATGTTGCTATGGCGATATCTTTGCGTCATTACCTTGTTGAAGGCATTGCTCAGATATGCTCAGACTTGTTTTTCAGGGTGAAAACCTAGAGTCTGGCCTTTGATGCTTGGATCCGGTGACGACAACACTTGAGTGTGGTTCCCTTCCTAAAGGCGTTGCTGTTGAAGAATCTCGTTGTCCCTGTGGTGTCAAGATATGGTTGCTATTGTAGATTGCTGATCGATATTTGGATCGCTTCGGATTCTTTTCTCTCCCGCTTAGGCATTGCTTTGGTCTTGTATGACTCTGCTCTTTGTCGGCGTGTTTATTTGTGTGTGTCGGTGTTGGTTGTGTGCATCCTAACTATGCAGAGGCCGAGTGTGCTTATTGTGATTGTATCCACTTGATGCTTCATACTGAGTCAATAAAATTCACCCTTTATCAAAAATTAAATAATGTTGCTTAGTTGTTGTTTTTTCAATATTATTGTAACAAATTATAATAGATTTATGAGATTGTTAATTTTATGTGAAGACGCGTCTATGGATCGTGTGTTACACGCGGGCTCACATCGTTGGACATCGGACACATTTAAATGGCTTGGTATAAAAACTCGATAAAGGAGAAATAAGATTCAAACTAGATTTTTTTTTATTATGTTATGTGCGTTGCACGTGCACGCTTATACCAATCTTAATCCTCTACAACACTAAGCTCCCTACTTTTAAAGAGTCCACATTCAATTGAGGTCTTCAATTAAAATTGGGTCACCCGATTTTGACCGGGTCAAGAATTTCTCAAAGCTTCATCATTCATTTTTTTAATACTACACACTATACTTCTTAATTTTCAAGGCCTCACAATTAATTGAGATATTCAATTTAGAATTGGGTCGTTCAATTTTGAGCGGGTCAACGATTTCAAAAGCTCTCCCATTCAATTCTTTTAATTCTCTATATTCCCAAATTTTGAAACTCTTTCATTTAATTGTGGTATTCAATTTTGATTTGGTTTACAATTTTGACAGGCCGAAAGATTTTTAAAATAAATCAGCAGTAACCAACCTATAAAAGCATATCAATGTTGGGGAACGCAATGTTTCAAAAAATTTACCTACGATCCCGCAAGATCTATCTATGTGATGCATAGCAACGAGCGGGAGAGTGTGTCCACGTACCCTCGTAGACCGAAAGCGGAAGCGTTGAATAACACGGTTGATGTAGTCGAACGTCTTCGTGATCCAACCGATCAAGTACGGAACGCACGACACCTCCGCGATCTGCACATGTTCAGCTCGGTGACGTCCCTCGTACTCTTGATCCAGTTGAGGCCGAGGGAGAGTTTTGTCAGCACGACTGTGTGATGACGGTGATGATGAAGTTACCGACGCAGGGATTCGCCTAACACTACAACGATATGACCGAGGTGGTAATTTGTGGAGGGGGTGCCGCACACGGCTAAGACAACTGTCAACTTGTGTGTCTATGGGGTGCCCCCCTCCCTCGTATATAAAGGAGGGGACGAGGAGAGGGCTGGCCCTCATAGGGCGCGCCCAAGGGGGGAGTCCTACTTCCACTAGGAGTACGTTTCCCACCTTCCTGGTAGGAGTAGGAGAAGAAGGAAGAGGGAGAGAGGGAGAAGGAAAGGGGGGCCGACCCCCCACCCCAATTAGGATTGGGCTTGGGGGGCGCCCTCCACCTGGCCGCCTCCTCCTCTCTTTCACTAAGGCCCAATAAGGCCCATTGACTCCCCGGGGGGTTCCGGTAACCTCCCGGGACTCCGGAAAATGCCCGAACTCATCCGGAACCATTTCGGTGTCCAAACATAGACTTCCAATATATCGATCTTTATGTCTCGACCATTTCGAGACTCCTCGTTATGTCTGTGATCACATCCGGGACTCCGAACTACCTTTGGTACATCAAAACACATAAACTCATAATACCGATCGTCATCGAACGTTAAGCGTGCGGACCCTACGGGTTCGAGAACTATGTAGACATGACTGAGACTCATCTCCGGTTAATAACCAACAGAGGAACCACTACAACAAAAACACCACGTATAGTCGCTTTTTATGGGTCGCTTTTTTATTCGTCTCTACGCCCATGAACACTGGTGATCTAAAGACGCTTCTTAAGACGATTACAGAGCGCCACAAACTTTTTATTGTAGTTAGCCTTCAAAAAAAATAAGTATTTAATTTAATTAACTTAGAGACGATTTGTGAGACGTTTTAATGTGCGACTCTGTTCTTAGAGACAATTTGTGAGACGTGTTAACGTGCGACTCTATTCTTATCTTAGGCTTAAGAAAACTATGATTAATCCTTTTTTAACTTGGATAGCTATGAAAATTAGTGTTACTAAACTTTAAATAATACTCCCTCCATTCCAAAATAAGTGTCTTAACCTTAAGGCCTGTTCGGAGGCCCTCTGCTCCTCGACTCCGCTTGCGGAGCGCCGGCCGGAACCGCAGTGGAAAATTACGGAGCGGACGAATCGGTACTCCGCAGATCTTTCTATTTTCGGAGCTAGTCGAGTGCCGAACGGGCTCTTAGTATAACTTTACACTAAAGTTAGTACAAAGCTGAGACACTTATTTTGAGACAGAGGAAGTATTACTTTGTTATTTGATTATCAGCTTTTTTTTTAATCATCCCCTTTGTAACGTTCTTCGATGTGCTTTGATTGTTATTTTGAGACAGAGGATGTATTACTTTGTTATAGAGAAAACTATTTATATCTATAATACCAAATGTATATAATATGGAAGTATGTCTTGTGATGTATCTAAGCACATGTATTTGGTATTCTAGATGTATATGATTTTCTTTACAAACTTGGTCAAAGTTTATAAAGTTTGACTTTTAGAAAAATCTATATGCGCTACATTGTGGAACGGATGGAGTATATTGCGAATTGTTTTACGTACGATGAAAGCACGTATAATTTTCATACGAAGCCATCCCAATCATCCGGCAAATGCAATGGACGGCTGCTATGAATGGTCGTCCGCAATACTAAAAAGAACGGTCGTACATATATCAGGGTTGCTACGCATACAGTATTATAATACCTCTTTTTTTTTAAATCGTATTATACTACCTCTTTGTGATACGCCTCCCTAAAAAGAAAAAGAGTCTGACTAAAGCTAAACTGACAACATTGGGCTGTCCTTGTATGGGCCCGGCCATGTGCCGCCCGCCCGTTTAGTCTCTGAACGTGGCCTTGTTGCCATTTTCTTGCTTTGGGCTGTCCTTGTATGGGCGCGGCCATGTGCCGCCCGCTGCGAGCCCTAACACGATTCGCCTGCAGGGGCGCACATATTGGGGCGCCCAGTAACCAGGACTCACATGCTGGCGTCATGTTACTTTCTTGTTTTGTTTTTTATTCACATATTTTTTTCGAACTTTTGTATTGTTTATTTATCTAAATATTCTAAATATGTATATTACAAAATCAATTTTAAATTATTTTTTAAAATTTGTCTTGCATTAGAAAATGAATATGAGTAGTAAATGTTTCTGATGCACACGAAAAATGTATAAATGTGAAAAAAATTAGAACATGTTAAACATGTGTACGAAAAATGTTAGTAATGTGTACCAAAAATGTTTACATATTTTATAATTTTTTTCCATATAATTCAAAATTACTTTTAGAACAATTTAAAAGTGATTCATGTGTGCGAAAAATGTTAATCATGTGTACAAAAAATGTTTATCATACACACAAAAATGTTTTTAAGTCAAACAAAGAAAATTAGAACATGTTAATCATCTGTATGAAAAATGTAAATGATGTGTTCAAAAATGTTTATCATACACAGAAAAAATATACAAAAGTGAAACAATGAAAAGTAGAACATGTTCATCATTTGTACGAAAAATGTTAATCATGTGTACAAAAAATGTTTATCATACACACACAAAATATAAAAAAGTGAAACAAAGAAAAGAACAAAATGTTAATCATTTGTACGAAAATTGTTAATCATGTGTAAGAAAATGTTTATCATACAGAAAAATGTACGAAAGTGAAACAAAGAGAAGGAGAACATGCTAACTATATCTACAAAAAATGTAATCATGTGTACAAAAAATATTTATACATTGTAAAAATATGTTTGTGTACATAAAAAAATATTCATGTTAAAAAATGTACAAATCTATTTGGAAAAAGTTACCGTGTATTCTGAAAAGTGTTCAAAACATTTATTTTTTAAGAAAAAAAATCAACATGTATCAGAAATGTTTGATGTCTGCTCTACAAATGTTCATTGTATACCGACAGAAAGTAGACATTGAGTTGAAAAAAGTAGACCAATAAAACCACAAAGAAACAAAAAAGGAAGGCTAAAAAATTGTAGAAAACAAAGGAAAATGAAAAAAACGAAAAGAAACAAAAAAAATGCAAAGAAACCAATTCCTAATAGACATGTGTTGAAAAAAGTAAAAACCAACAAAAAATCTAGACACTCAACAAAGAAGCAAAAAACAAGCAAAAGAAAAACCAAATAACACCAAGAAGAAACAAAAAACCAGAGTATAAAGAAGAAAGGAAAGAAAACCAGTGAAAAGCAAAGTATGACGAAGAAAAACGAAAAAGGTGAAAAACAAAGAAAAAAGAAATAAAAAAACAGACCACAGCGAGCGACCATTGCGACACGCAAGCGAACCACTACAACAACGCCTAGCTCACCCGTTGGCGACTCCTATAAGGAATCGGCATGGGCGAGATATAGCCCCTGCGGTCCTTGTATCCGCAACTTCCTTTTTCTTGTCTTTTTCTTTCAGTTTTGTTTGAGCCGTGTCACGTCAGACACACATGGGCAGTTTTGTTTGGGCTACGTCAGGAGGGGAGAGACACTTGCGGTTGTATACCTAGTGGCGGACATGCAACGACCCCTCCCGACAAAACACCATAGAGTTGCAGTTTGGAGCAACACTTTGCAGTAGTGTGCCCAGTGACAGACATGCAACTTCTCATATTCGACAAAACACCATAGAGTTGCAGTCACCTTGAAGAAATGCGGTTGTAGCTGGGACGCGAGAGATGAAGTTCCATGCGTAGTGGTAAACATGCAGTTGTAGTCAGGGGCGATTGAAGACATCACAGATGCAATCAGGAGGTGGCGGGGCGGCGGAACCATGCGGGTACCGACCGAGGCTGGTACCATGTAAAACTTCGGGTTTGGGTATGTTTGGGGGAACAACTCAACCCTCTAGAGCAACAACTCAACCCTCTATTCATCTTCAATCATGGTAGTACAACGAACATCAGAAATAATAAAAATAACATCTAGATCTGTAGACCACCTAGCAACGACTGCAAGCACGGAAGCGAGCCGAAGGCGCGCCACCGTCGTTGCCCATCCCTCGCCGAAGCCAGGCAAAACTTGTTGTAGTAGACAGTCGGGAAGTCGTCGTGGTAGGGGCCCCATAGGACCAGCGCAGCAGAACAACAACCGCGGCCGATGAAGAGTAGCGTAGATCGAATCCAAGTTGAAAACACATGAACGTAGACGGACTATGACCAGGTCCAAGCAAATCCAACAAGGACAGATCCGTCGGAGACACACCTCCACACGTCCATCGATGATGCTAGACACACCATTAGGACATGAGCTAGGCGAGGAGAACCTTATTTCATCTTCAGGGAGCCACCGCCATCTCGTCTTCCTGAGCAGGAGTGCAGGACACAACCCCTAACAAAACGTGAAAGAACAACTGAAACAGAG
>NC_057814.1:119454182-119466114 GCF_018294505.1 Triticum aestivum
GAGATCCACCGCGCCGCCATGGCCCTAAGGCCACCGGAGATGACGCGGACCGACGGCGGCGCCGGCGGGAGGCAGGGGAACCCTAGACTTTTCTTGGGAAAGATGCGACTCTCAAGACGGCTTAGCTGTATGTCCTCATCCGGTTTGTGTAATTGTATCATACTTTTATCGGGTTGCATGAAACTCGTTTGGTTTGCATGAAATTTCTCTTTTGGTTCAATTCACGTTTAAAATGCGCGCGCACGTTGAGGGTATAGTGTTGAATGGACGGCTCATGTATGTGTGTTTGCAGACGTGTCCGCGAACGGATAGTGCTGTCCTTGTTTTCCGAGTCGCACTCCGCCCCTTCGGTCTACCACTGTCTTATACTTTTTATTAAAACTACGTGAAATTTGATGGTCTTTGCAAAAAAAAACAAAGAATACAGATTTATCTGATAAAAAACACCTAAAAATATATTTATCCATATATGTGGTTGCTTGGCGCTCCCAAACTATTTCCACTTTCTCTAGTAAAAAAATATTTTCACTTAACCAAATTTAATATTTTCGGATTATTTCTGCTTAAAAAAAATTTGGCGCTACAAATTGTAGCTTTACAGCGCAAAAGACTTCCCACGTCTCTCAATTCCCCGTATATGTCGCCGGATTTTTTTTCCTCGCTGCCATCTCCCCCACCTTCCAATTTATCCAACCTCCAGATTCCGATCTACGCCGGCATCACCACCCCGCACACCGCCCATTCCGGCACCCCGCGTGGTGGTAGCCTCACCCTCAATCTCCGCCCTCTGCCGCTTGCTCTGCCCGCCGATGACTCCCATTTTCCTCCACCAGCAAGTTCGCTCGTTGGAGCTCAGTCAGCGTCGTCATCCTCACCGTCACGAAGCCGTGCTCGCCCAAACGTCGTCCTCGCCGTCACGAAGCCGTGCTTGCCCCAACGTCGTCCTCACCGTCATGAAGCCGTATCCATACCGGTCTCATCCTTCACCTGAAGCACCGCCGCGTGTCTCGTCGGTACACCACCCTGCAAGCAGCTATCGCCTCCATCAAGCATCTTCAGTCTCCACCACGTCAACCAGGTGATCCCTTGATTCGCATAGCCCCTATAGTTTATCATTAAATCAACCAAAGTGTCCTCCTTCATTTATATGCATCTGAAGTCTCGATCCTCTTCTCCCATCGTCTCCTTACTTCCTTCCTGTAGGCAATGCACTCTAAGTGTTTGGTGAATTGTTTGCTTGCCCAGAATTCAATTTTGACAAATATTCTTGAAAATATGTGAGCAACTGTTTGGTCCAATCAAATTTTACATGGCAAAACTCAACAGCAGTACAAAGTGGTGTTAGATAGACTAGCCAAATAATCTCAGATTCCATTTATGCTGGAGCATAAAGCATGATAATGTTTGCTTATACAGGCTGCAACAAGCTATCTTATTTTGTAGTAATTTTAAACGAACAAAAACTATATACGCGTCTGCTTCATCTGCTAAATGCGTCCCTCTGAAGTTTTCCATGAATGTTCTGTGCTGCAAAACGTGCCGATTCGCTGTTCTGTAACCTGTTTAATTCAGTACCGCCGGTTGTATGCACCTGCGTCCACATCGTATTCGTGTATTACCTACAGCTCGTCCGACTCGTATATCAGTATTTGCTACTTTAGCTACAAATCCCAATGAGCGTCTGCATGGTCCAAATTTCGGGGACAGATAGCACCCGGAACCAAACGTCCGCCTCCGGCTTGTATAGGCCATTTTTGTCGGAAGATCACCTTATTCATGGCTGGAATCCAATCTGTACCATTTGCTAGAAGTAGATTCTCTTTAAGAATAGGTACCAATATGTTTCTATCTAATCTGTACCGTTTGCTAGAAGTAGATTCTCTGTATCATCAATTTTTACCATTATGTTTCTATGCCTCGACGGCTTTGAAGCCTAAACATCCCAGAGCAAGCTGCTGTAAGTGAAAACCAGATGAAGAAAATTTACAAGGCCCTCCAGAGATTGATGATATATTAGCAGAAAGCCTCCGGAATCTACTAGCCAAATTAAAATAATTTGTAAGCTCAAAACATTTTTTTTCAAACACATATCTGTTCTGATGTATATGGTCCAGTTATGCCATTGTGGTACTCTTGCATGCAGGGCCAAATGGAGATGTGCGACAGATTATAGGGGAATTCTGAGGTAAAATTTTGTCGGAGTTACGCGAGGGGAAGATAATTGTGGAGACTAATGGAAGCGGTATTCCAAATGGAAGGTTGGCTACCATTCTCTGTCAGCATCTTACTTGGCTTGCTCAGAACTCAACATTTGCACCATTGCATATTACGAGATGTGACAATGAATTGTTTCTGCAGAAAGCATGGGCAGATGATCACAGATGTGGAGGTAAATTTTTCATAGCACTGTTCAAGACTGTTAATTTGACATAGTTGACTATCAATTTTAATTTTTGAAGGAGAAATTTATTTACCCCAATGAGACAAGGCAACTTACACGAGACTGGATCCAATTGACAATTAACAAAAAATGGAGAGTGTTTATGTCTCTGTTTGAAGAATAAATTTTTTGAGCATGACAAGAGGTCTTTGGCCGAAATTATAGCAGGTGTTCTCAGAGATGTTAACTAACATCAATGGGATACTCTTGTTGGGTTTTGGTGCTAGGATTCACCATGGTTATATGTTCTATTCTTATACTTAATCTGGCGTACATAATTAGTTTGGTGACATTAGTATTGACTGGATGTGTTGTTTTCCCAGAAATTATGTGAAAAGAACACCGAATGTGCAAAGAAGCAGAAGAATCCACACACAACCGGGAGAAAAAGCCATGCTAGGCTTAGAATCGACTTTTACTTAACATTCTGAGAACGAAGAAAATGTTCAATTTGCACTGCGGGCACTAGGAGATAATGTAGAAAACATGACGGATGAGTTTGCTATGATGCATTCATTTCGGAAGCGAAAATTCCCTGGAGAGGATTTGAGAAAAGGATTTGTAACCACGGGAAGTGATGAAGTTGGTATATGAACCACATTTCTTTCTGCAAAGATAAAAGTATGAGTATTAATATACTATTATCATGTTCTTGTTTCAGGTTGATCTCAACGAAAGAGTTGCTGGCAATGACCTCCCAAATGAATCACATAACATAGTTGAAGAATAACCTGGCAATATGCATGCTCCATTGAGTGCTCTACAGGTGATGTAATAGTTTCTTCACTAATAAATATTCTAGTTTATTCTCATACTTAAAAACAATTGTTTGTCATAAGTTGCAGGAACTACATCCTAGCAATTGTGTGAGAGCCAAAGAGTGTTACACCGGTTTATCATTGCCACATGGAAAAAATGGTTGCTAAAGTGTGTGTCCATAAATTTCTGCTTTGTTATTAAGAAAATGCCTATGTTTTGTATAAGTTTACTTACAATGAACTGAACCTCAATTCTAGAAAGCACACATTGAGAAGTATATCGTACCAAACACTGGTACATCTCTTACAATTTCATCAAAGTACATTTCTTCTCACACTACTCTTAAAGCTTACGTTCTAATTTTTTCTGTTATCTTTCTTTTCCAGGGGTAGCTCATGATTTAAAAAAGGAGTGCATTTTAGGAGCCAGGAGCAACAACAGAAGAATTAGTTTTTAAATGGACAAATATTATGTGTTATGTAAAGGATTTAGCTTCATCACAAAACTTAGTTCTAGTTGTCTGATCTTTTCTTTATTGTTTGCATCTTTCATATTAATGTCTGATTTGATTCATTTTAGAACTCAAGATGTTTATTCTTACTAATTGATATTGTGCGAATGAGATGCTTGTGAATACAACTGGTGCTATGGGTGGATCCCTTTACATAATATTTGTTGCCTGTTAATGTGACTGGTGATATGGGTGGAGGCCTTTATATAACGATATTTGTTGATGATTTTGCACAAACATGTGGCGTGATAAAGTAATTGGATTTGAAACGATGAAATGCAAATTCAAAATAAATAAAATAATGTTTAAAGTTAAATATTACGTAGGTACAAAGAAGCCTGTATATATTTAGAGACGGATATAACGTCTCTGCATAGCATGTATAAGAATGGGGTCAAGGCCCATGATGAAAGAAATGGCTATGTGTGTAGAGACGTGATAAGCGCATCTAATAGAATGACTCTACTTGTCTAGATACGATTAGAACGTTCCAATATAGTGTCTCATATCTAGGGACGCTTTTGAACGTCCCAGTATATCGTCTCATCCCATGTAGACACGCTTAGCTAGCGCGTCTAAATGTTTTGAGACGGCCCATGGGGAGACGCTCCAAAGACACTTTACAAAGTCGACTCTATGGTCGCCTAGAGATGAAATAACATGTCTCTAGCTATGGAATATGGCGTCTCTATAGGCAGATTTTCTTTTAGTGAACCTGGATGTTCATATTGGCTCCCACATATTCTACGAAGATCTTTATCGGTCAAACCACATAACAACATACGCTGTCCCCTTTGTCATTGGTATGTTACTTGCCCGAGATTCGATCGTCGGTATCTCAATACCTAGTTCAATCTCGTTACCGGCAAGTCTCTTTACTCGTTCCGTAATGCATCATCACTACAAAAAAATACACTTCTGTGATGATACGTGTTTGTCACAGTAGGTCACGTTTTCTGTCATGCATGTACATCCATGAAAAATTTATGACAGAATCAAGATAGTCATACCTGTGCTGTCGTAGAAGTGTTCCATGACATTACCAAAATTATCATCACGGAAGTGTCCACTTCCATGACGATAAATCGCGCGTCACAGAAGTGCTTTCGTCAAGGGTGACAGACACGTGGCATCCACCGTAACGGAACGCCGTTAAGCTATCGGGTCCGGTTTTTGATCCGATAGCCCATTAACAGCCCGGACCAATGGGGATTTTCCACGTGTAAAAT
Source organism: Triticum aestivum (assembly GCF_018294505.1). Lineage (NCBI taxonomy): Eukaryota > Viridiplantae > Streptophyta > Magnoliopsida > Poales > Poaceae > Triticum > Triticum aestivum. Next base: position 119,459,122 of record NC_057814.1, read on the forward strand.
CATCATTGGCCGGAGGAAACACGTGTTGCCTCACCGTTGGGATAGATGTCATCCACTCATTGGACAGGAGGCGCCTATGATAGGTCAACACGTGGCACGGCCCAACAGTGGCCCATTCCAGTGAAAAAGGCCGGCCCAGTAAAAAATAGCAGGCTGGCCCATATAAGGCCTACTTGTGTCAGGTCCATGTAAGCCCACGACCCATACGAGATGTGCCAATTCGGCCCGTTAAACATTTGACACCATTGCAGCCCATCGTCAGTTCGAGCCCGTTAACAGCCAGCTATATATTTGAGCTCAATATCGGCCCGATGAGATTTTGGCTTGTTAATGGCCCATTCAGTGGATGGGCCAATTTTCACGGTGTACATCTTTCGGCCTTTTAGCGACCCATTTAAATATTGGGCTAATTTTCGGCCCGGTGTGTCTTTCAGCCTGTTGACGGCCCATAAATCAGTTGGGCCATTTGTAGTCGGACCTGAGTTTCGGCCTTTTAGCGACCCATTTAAGTGTTGGGCCAATTTCCGGCCCGGTGTGTCTTTCAGCCTGGTGACGGCCCATATATCTGTTGGGCCTTTTGTAGTCGGACCTGAGTTTTGGCCTTTTAGCGACCCATTTAAGTGTTGGGCCGATTCCCTGCCCTGTGTGCCTTTCAGCCTGTTAACGGACCATAAATGAGTTGGGCCATTTGTAGTCGGACCAGAGTTTTGGCCTTTTAATGGCCCATGCCCTTCATGGTCCAATACCAGTCCCGGTTTCCCTTTCGGCCTGCTAAAGGCCCACAACACAGTTGGGCCATTTACAATACGACCTGACTTTCGGCCTCTTAGCGGCCCATGCTCTTCATGGTCCAGTACAAGCCCGATGTCTCTTTCGGCTTGCTAAAGGCCCACAGTATAGTTGGGCCATATGTAGCCCGAACTTAGTAACGGCCTGTTAACGGCCCGTGAAATCAATTGGGCCCACCTGTTGCCCACATCGATGTCAGCCTATTAATGACCCGGGAGTTAAGAGGGCCGACCATTAACTTTCGGCCTGGTAACGGCCCATTAACTTAATGGGCCCACTAAAGTTCGTACATGCCTTTAGGCCAAATTAGATAATTTGAGCCCATTACGACGAGCAATTATGCACAGGACCAAAACCGATCAAGCAAAGGTACGGCATACAGGGAAAAACGTTGCACATCCAACATATATTACAGGAAATTACATCCACTGGGCAATCAAAGATTGATGCCAGTGCAAATAAATGAACAGAACCTAACAATCTACAACGTCACAATCTGCAACCTCAGCACGGATGACACCCATAAGCATGTGGGCAAGTTCTTGCTGCTTTGCTACACTGTCTCTGAAAACATTGATCAGTTGTTGTGTCGCACGACTCTGCACCTCTGATTCCTCCACCATTTCTATCATTCCTTTGGCCATTAAATGGTTCACAAACATACATTTTTTCCGTTGCATTCGAGACAGAGGATACTGAACAGATTCAGATGGCGATTTTGGCAGGCTTGTATTATTGATAGTGGAGAGTGTCTCGACCACTGCATCATAACATAAATTAGGAGGGGAACCAAACCGATTAATCATGAGTTATTGGCATATTACCTGGCCTAGATTTATTGGAAAGAAACAATGGGGTTGCCTTGCTGTTTTCAGAGTTTGTCTTCTTATCTTCAGCAGCCTGCACCAAATTAAGACACTAGCATTGCTATCATTGGCCAAGTCAGATAGTAGGAAAGCAACATTGGCACAACGAACGTTTGGGCAACTAGCCAACACCAAATTAACACAATATGGCACAACAATCATCAGCCAGGTAAGGTAATACGAAAGCAACATTGACACAATGAATGAATGAATGAATGGGCAACCAGAGCAGCACTACAATTCAGTAATGTGCATGATATGAGATAGTACACTCATGCAGCTCAGTATGCAAAACTACCAGGCAGTTTTCTTTACAAAAATCAACATTGGCGCCTTTAACATTTTGCTAAACCTAATTTTAGATCAGACAAAGGTTGGATTCACGCCGATTAACAAAATACATGCTGATGTGAAAATATAGTGATATACAAGAGGTACTTACATCAGCATTGGAGCACAGAGAATTCCCGCGAGATATTTTCCTCGAGTACAATCCCAATGAAGGAAATCTTCTATCATTTAACCTTATTTTCTAAAAGAGAGATGGGTAAGAAACATGTAGAAAATATGATCAGAATGCTATAAAATTTCATGATGCGAGGATACACACACGCTTCTTAGAATGGAGTTGACATTCTTTTGCTGGACTGGAGCGGACTAGTTCTTTGGCCACTGGAATCTGCTTATTATCAGTGGGAGTTGGGTTTCTCTGTGCTGGAGCAGTATCTATGAAAATGGAGTTGGTTTATTATCTCCTGCCATTTGGATCTTTTGCAAAGACCTGGTTTGTAACCCTTCAGATTCTAACATAGCCGTCTTCCCCTTGCATGCCTTATATAGAAGAATGGTGCTTCAATTATAAAACATGCTACAGCAGAGATGGAATAGGTACTGAAGAATAGAAAGGCATGACATATTGACATGTATTCCCTCCATCCGGAAATAAATGGATGGGTCTAGGCGTATTTCAGTTCTAGATACATCCAGTTTTATCCATTTCTGCGACATGTAATCCGGACGGAGGGAGTATGATGTAAGAGCTAGGGATACGATAGGACAACACAGTAAAAAAACACTGAAAACCCACTGCAGAACCAAAGTAATCAAACCCACTGATATGAGATAGTACACTCATGCAGCTCAGGATGCAAAACTACCAGGCAGTTTTCCTTACAAAAATCAACATTGTGGCCTTTAATCATACATTTTGCTACAACTAAATTTAGATCAGATAAAGGTTGGATTCACGCCGATTAACAAAATACATGCTGATGTAAAAATATAGTGATATACAACAGGTACTTACATCTGCATTGGAGTACAGAGAATTCCTGCAAGAATCTTTCCTCACATACGATACCAGTGCAGAAATTCTTCTATCTATTAAGCTTATTTTATAAAAGAGAGATGGGTAAGAAACATGTAGAAAATATGATCAGCATGCTATAAAATTTCATGATGCAAGGATACACGCACGCTTCTTAGAATGGAGTTGACATATTTTTGCTGGACTGGAGCGGACTAGTTCTTTGGCCACTGGAATCTGCTTATTATCAGTAGGAGTTGGGTTTCTCTGTGCTGGAGCAGTATCTATAAAAACTGGAGTTGGTTTATTACCTCTTGGCGTTTGGATCTTTTGCAAAGACCTAGTTTGTAACCCTTCAGATTCTAACATAGTCGTCTTCCCCTTGGATGCCTTGTATAGAAGAATGGTGCTTCAATTATAAAACATGCTACAGTAGAGAGATGGAATAGGTACTGAAGAATAGAAAGGCATGGCATATTGACATGTATTCCCTCCATCCGGAAAAAATGGATGGGTCTAGGCGTATTTCAGTTCTAGATACATCATTTTTTATCCATTTCGGCAACATGTAATCCGGACGGAGGGAGTATGGTGTAAGAGCTAGGGATACGACAGGACAACACAGTAAAAAAACACTAGTTGAATGTAAAACTGTATGCTAGCAGAATACGTACAGAAAAAACTAAGGCAACATACACGTGTATGATTGGGAAACTAAGATGGCATTGCAACAGAGCGCTAGAACATCACTTCAATGTAAAAAAACATGGTATTGTAGACAGATGAAGTACATACTGATGAATAACAATGCATAAGATATTCAGAAGCATGATGCCCAAATTAAGCAGATGGCATTGCGATCGAGTAGAATGGCAGTACTTGAATTTGAAACATGTTATCATGAATGGAATAGGTACTGAAAAACAGGAAGGCATGACATATTTACATGCATGATCAGCATGCTAAGCACATGGCATTGCAACAGAGTAGATACACTCCAGGACATTATATGCATGTTGTGCCCATATCACGGGCCAAGTTAGAGTAAGGACCTTGGGGGGTGAAGAGGATTCAACATCATTCTGCAAGTCTTCTGAAGAACTGCCTTTACATGTTCCATCATATTGGGTATCATTGACATCAAGTTTATTGGCCTTTACATTGCTCCGTGAGGTTCTTGTGGATATATCAGTGTGTGCAATTATATCTGACATGCACGGAAGACAACTAGTAGTTAGATTTATGTAATGAGTGCCTGTAGGAGACAACATAAATAGTAGGACTGGGGTTAACTAGCAGCAACAGGTCTCAAAAACTAAAGGGAGAACACAGATGAAAGCTACAGAATATGTATCATTTGTACTCAAGATTAACTAGATGGCACACAAAAGTATTAAAGAACAACATAGGTAATACTAGAAGTGGTATAATACTATAATCACCAGCCTGTGGGATAGCATTGGCTGATGGATGATAACGATGGAACAGCGTTACCTAAAGAACAAGTATCTTAGCTGAACTATGGAACATCGTTAACTCTTGAACAAGACCCGTAAGAGATCATCATGAATATTTAGTGACATGTGATAATCTATTTTCCATGCTTAGATGAATAACAAAGCCATAAATGTTGCACACAAGTAACATGAGGGTACAACCTATCTGGCCGCCATCCATAGGAGTGAGCATCATGTGCTGACTTGTCGATGGCCCTGCAGTTGTTGTGGTTGTCCATGTCGGGCACGCGCATTTGATAACCCACAAGTATAGGGGATCAATTGTAGCCTCTTTTGATAAGTAAGAGTGTCAAACCCAACGAGGAGCTAAAGGTAGAACAAATATTCCCTCAAGTTCTATCGACCACCGATACAACTCTACACACGCTTAACGTTTGCTTTACCTAGAACAAGTATGAAACTAGAAGTACTTTGTAGGTGTTTTTGGATAGGCTTGCAAGAATATAAAGAGCACGAGAATAAAAACTAGGGGATGTTTAAGTAAAGACACAATAAAGTAAATATAGCGAGTGTGGAAAAGTGGTGGTAGGAGTTGCGAAATTGTCCCTAAGCAATTGACTACTTTACTAGACCGATAGCAAGTTTTATGTGGGAGAGGCCACTTCTAGCATGTCATCCCTGAATTGGAATTCTATGCACTTATGATTGGAACTATTAGCAAGCATCTGCAACTACTAACAATCATTAAGGTAAAACCCAACCATAGCATTAAGATATATTGGTCCCCCTGCAATCCCGTATGCATCAATTTCTATGCTAGGTTGAAGCTTCTGTCACTCTTGCCCTCCAATACATATTCCTATCAACATACAACTAACCCTATGGTGTGATCCACGCGCGCGCTCATATGATGGGCACCAAAGGACAACAACATAACCACAAGAAAATTAAATCAATCATAGCAATTCATCAACCACCGATAGGACAACGAAAATCTACTCAGACATCATAGGATGGCAACACATCATTGGATAATAATATGAAGCATAAAGCACCATGTTCAAGTAGAGGGTACAGCGCGTTGCGGGAGAGTGGACCGTTGTAGATAGAGGGGGGAAGGTGATGGAGATGTTGGTGAAGATGGCGGAGGTGTTGGTGAAGATGGCGGTGATGATGATGGCCCCCGGGGGTGTTCCGGCGCCACCGGAAGCGAGGGGGAGAGAGCCCCCCTCCTTCTTCTTCTTCCTTGACCTTCTCCCTACGTGGGAGAAGGGTTTCCCCTCTGGTCCATGGTCTCCATGGCGTGGGAGGGGCGAGAGCCCCTCCGAGATTGGATCTGTCTCTCTGTCTCTCTCTGTTTCTGCCTTCTCCCTTGCTGCCCTTTCACTGTTTCGTATATATATGGAGATCCGTAACTCCGATTGGGCTGAAACCTTCGCCATGATTTTTTACAAAAAAAATAGCTTTCTTGCGGCCGAAGAAGGCCGTCAACCGCCTTACGGGTGGACCACGAGGGTCAGGGGCACTCCCGGGGGGTGGGGCACGCCCCCCTGCCTCGTGCCCACCTCGAACACCGTTTCGCGTTGATCTTTTCCCAGATTTTCCAAATATTCCAAAAATAAGCTCCGTCCGTTTTTATCCTGTTTGGATTCCATTTGATATGGATATTCTGCGAAACCAAAAACATGCAACAAACAGGAACTGGCACTGGGCACTGGATCAATATGTTAGTCCCAAAAATAGTATAAAAAGTTGCCAAAAAGTATATGAAAGTTGTATAATAATGGCATGGAACAATCAAAAATTATAGATACGACGGAGACGTATCAGCATCCCCAAGCTTAATTCCTGCTCGTCCTCGAGTAGGTAAATGATAAAAAAGATAACTTTTGATGTGGAATGCTACCTAGCATAATCTTGATCATGTATCTAATCATGGCATGAATATTAAGACACGAGTGATTCAAAGCAATAGCCTATCATTTGACATAAAAGAAATAATACTTCAAGCCTACTAATAAAGCAATCATGTCTTTTCAAAATAACAAGGCCAAAGAAAGTTATCCCTGCAAAATCATATAGTCTGGCTATGCTCCATCTTCTTCACACAAAACATTCACATCATGCACAACCCCGTTGACAAGCCAAGCAGTTGTTTCATACTTTTGACGTTCTCAAACCTTTTCAACTTTCACGCAATACATGAGCGTGAGCCATGGACATAGCACTATAGGTGGGATAGAACATGATGGTGAAGGTTGTGTGGAGAAGACAAAAAAGGAGAAAGTCTCACAGCGACGTAGCTAATCAACGGGCTATGGAGATGCCCATCAATTGATGTCAATGTGAGGAGTAGGGATTGCCATGCAACGGATGCACTAAGAGCTATAAGTGTATGAAAGCTCAAACTGGAAACTAAGTGGGTGTGCATCCAACTTGCTTGCTCATGAAGACCTCGGGCATTTGAGGAAGCCCATCATTGGAATATACAAGCCAAGTTCTATAATGAAAATTCCCACTAGTATATGAAAGTGATAACTCAAGAGACTCTCTATATGAAGAACATGGTGCTACT
>NC_057814.1:119466408-119479470 GCF_018294505.1 Triticum aestivum
TTTATTTACTTACAACTCAATATTACAACTCGATATCTAGAACAAAGATATGACTCTATATGAATGCCTCCGGCGGTGTACCGGGATGTGCAATGATCTAGCGTAGCAATGACATCAAAAAACGGACAAGCCATGAAAACATCATGCTAGCTATCTTACGATCATGCAAAGCAATATGACAATAAATGCTCAAGTCATTTATATGATGATGATGGAAGTTGCATGGCAATATATCTCGGAATGGCTATGGAAATGCCATAATAGGTAGGTATGGTGGCTGTTTTGAGGAAGATATAAGGAGGTTTATGTGTGATAGAGCGTATCATATCACGGGGTTTGGATGCACCGGCGAAGTTTGCACCAACTCTCGAGGTGAGAAAGGGCAATGCACGGTACTGAAGAGACTAGCAATGATGGAAGGGTGAGAGTGCGTATAATCCATGGACTCAACATTAGTCATAAAGAACTCACATACTTATTGCAAAAATCTATTAGTCATCGAAACAAAGTACTACGCGCATGCTCCTAGGGGGATAGGTTGGTAGAAAAAGACCATCGCTCGTCCCCGACCGCCACTCATAAGGAAGACAATCAATAAATAAATCATGCTCCGACTTCGTTACATAACAGTTCACCGTACGTGCATGCTAAGGGAATCACAAACCTCAACACAAGTATTTCTACAATCCACAACTACCCACTAGCATGACTCTAATATCACCATCTTTATATTGCAAAACTATTGCAAGGAATCAAACATATCATATTCAGTGATCTACAAGTTTTATGTACGATTTTATGACTAACCATGTGAATGACCAATTCCTGTCAACTCTCTAAATAGATATAAGTGAAGAAAGAGAGTTTAATTCTTTCTACAAAAGATATGCCCACGCTCTAACAAATATAAGTGAAGAAAAATAGCATTCTACAAATGGCGGTTGTCTAAGTGAAGAGAAACAGGCAATCCAAACTTCAAATGATATAAGTGAAGCACATGAAGCATTCTATAAAGCCATACTCAAAAGATATAAGTGAAGTGCAAAGAGCATTCTATAAATCAACCAAGGACCATCTCATACCAGCATGGTGCATAAAATAAAAGTGAAAACTAAATGTAAAAGACGCTCCAAGATTGCACATATCGCATGAACGAAACGAATCCGAAAACATACCGATACTTGTTGAAGAAAGAGGGGATGCCTTCCGGGGCATCCCCAAGCTTAGACGCTTGAGTCTCCTTGAATATTTACTTGGGATGCCTTGTGCATACCCAAGCTTGAGCTCTTGCCTCTCTTCCTTCTTCTCACATCGAGACCTTCTCGATCATCGAACACTTCATCCACACAAAACTTCAACAGAAAACTCGGTAAGATCCGTTAGTATAATAAAGCAAATCACTACTCTAAGTACTGTTGCAAACCAATTCATATTTTGTTTTTTCATTGTGTAAACTGTAATATAGCTTTTTCATGGCTTAATCCACTGATATAAATCGATAGTTTCATCAAAACAAGCAAACTATGCATCAAAAACAGAATCTGTCTAAAACAGAACAGTCTGTAATAATCTGAATATTAACCATACTTCTGATACTTGAAAAATTCTGCAAAAATTAGGAAAAATAAACAATTTGTACAGAAAGACAGTGCAAAAAGAATCAGAACCATTTGACATTCCAGTAAAAAAATTAAAAACCGTGCACTACAGCCAAAGTTTTTGTCCTGCACCGCACAAACCAACAAGCATTGTAACCATCCTAAAGGCAAACCTTGGCACAGTATTTTTATTTCAACTTTATAAAAGCACACAACAGAAACAAATGACTCTCTAAAACTTCCGGGTTGTCTCCCTGGCAGCGCTTTCTTTAAAGCCATTAAGCTAGGCATATAGTGCTCAAGTAATGGATCCACCCCGATCCCAAGGTATATCAAAGCCAATTTTAATTAACAATGATTTGTAATTTAGTAGTGAGCACAAAGCAACATATATCATGCAATGACGAAGTCTAACTCTCTTCCTATGCATCGGCATGTCATGAAAGAACAATGCATGCACACATAGTAAAGGCCAATGCATAGTATAACCAGTTTCTTGCAATTTTATCATCTTGGAAACATAGAGAGGTGGAGATATAGTTCCTCTCTCATAATAATTGCAAGTAGGAGCAGCAAGCACATGCTTATTATATTCATCAAAATCATCATGTGTAACGGTATAAGGCAACCCATCAATATAATCCTTAATAAGGGTAAACTTCTCCGATATAGTGTAGTTGGGAGAATTCAAAAAGATAATAGGACTATCATGCGTGGGTGCAATAGCAACAATTTCATGTTTAACATATGGAACTATAGCAAGTTCATCTCCATAAGCATAATTCATATTGGCATCATGGCCACAAGCATAGCAAGCATCATCAAAAGGGGGTATTTCAAGAGAATCAACGGGATCATAACAATCATCATAGCAATCATCCTTCGGTAAGCATGAAGGGAAATTAGACAATGTATGAGTTGAAGAGTTACTCTCATTAGAAGGTGGGCACGGGTAGCTAATCCGCTCTTCCTCCTTTTGTTCTTCGCTCTCCTCATCATCTTTTTCATCCAATGAGCTCACAGTTTCATCAATTTCTTCTTCCATAGTCTCCTGCAAAATATTAGTCTCTTCTTGGACAGCGGAGTGGTCCTCAATATATGGTTCAACATAGGCATTAGAAGCATAATTATCATAGCAATATTTAAGTATGGCAAAATTTTCAGATTTGTAAAGAGTAGCACCATACTTTTCAATCAAAGAAGCAATTTCATAAGCACCCTTAAAAGCAACAAATTCTTCAATTTGTTGAACATCATAGTAATTATAAACACCCTTAGCATACGAAGATAAGATTCCATTATCAATAAACTCACATTGGTAGGGAAGGTGTTTCTTAGGGTTTTCAGAACAACAAGTAAAATCATATAAATAACATAAATTCCAAGCATAGCATTGCAACCGATGAATTTGACCCAGAAAAAGTTTCCCTTTTTCAGATATACGGTGTGGCACATAACAAGCATGCTCATCTAAAGATTTGCCCTCAACTAAGCTAGTTGGGGTTTCAGCACGAGCACATAGGGATCGAAGATGATCCAAGTAATAAGCTTCAGGAGTGTGATAGATTTTGAGTGGTTCTTCAACCATTGGTTCAGTAGGTACAACTATTTTTTTTTGGTATTTTTCGTTTCTTACCCATAACTAAAGATAGAAAACAACTAAGAACAGCAAATAAAAATTACTTAGTGATAAAGCAAACAAGCACACAGGAGAATATTCACCCCACACTATTGCTCCCAGGCAACGGCGCCAGAAAAAGGTCTTGATAACCCACAAGTATAGGGGATCAATTGTAGCCTCTTTCGATAAGTAAGAGTGTCAAACCCAACGAGGAGCTAAAGGTAGAACAAATATTACCTCAAGTTCTATCGACCACCAATACAACTCTACGCACGCTTAACGTTTGCTTTACCTAGAACAAGTGTGAAACTAGAAGTACTTTGTAGGTGTTTTTGGATAGGCTTGCAAGAATATAAAGAGCACGAGAATAAAAACTAGGGTCTGTTTAAGTAAAGACACAATAAAGTAAATATAGCGAGTGTGGAAAAGTGGTGGTAGGAGTTGCGAAATTGTCCCTAAGCAATTGACTACTTTACTAGACCGATAGCAAGTTTTATGTGGGAGAGGCCACTGCTAGCATGTCATCCTTGACTTGGAATTCTATGCACTTATGATTGGAACTATTAGCAAGCATCTGCAACTACTAACGTTCATTAAGGTAAAACCCAACCATAGCATTAAGATATATTGGTCCCCCTTCAATCCCGTATGCATCACTTTCTATGCTAGGTTGAAGCTTCTGTCACTCTTGCCCTCCAATACATAGTCCTATCAACATACAACTAACCCTATGGTGTGATCCACGCGCGCGCTCATATGATGGGCACCAAAGGACAGCAACATAACCACAAGCAAATTAAATCAATCATAGCAATTCATCAACCACCGATAGGACAACGAAAATCTACTCAGACATCATAGGATGGCAACACATCATTGGATAATAATATGAAGCATAAAGCACCATGTTCAAGTAGAGGGTACAGCGGGTTGCGGGAGAGTGGACCGTTGTAGATAGAGGGGGGAAGGTGATGGAGATGTTGGTGAAGATGGCGGAGGTGTTGGTGAAGATGGCGGTGATGATGATGGCCCCCGGCGGCGTTCCGGCGCCACCGGAAGCAAGGGGGAGAGAGCCCCCCTCCTTCTTCTTCTTCCTTGACCTTCTCCCTAGGTGGGAGAAGGGTTTCCTCTCTGGTCCATGGTCTCCATGGAGTGGGAGGGGCGAGAACCCCTCCGAGATTGGATCTGTCTCTCTGTCCCTCTCTGTTTCTGCCTTCTCCCTTGTTGCCCTTTCACCGTTTCGTATATATATATGGAGATCCGTAACTCCGATTGGGCTGAAACCTTCGCCATGATTTTTTTACCAAAAATTAGCTTTCGTGCGGCCGAAGAAGGGCATCAACCGCCATACGGGTGGAGCACGAGGGTCAGGGGCGCGCCCCCTGCCTCGTGCCCACCTCGGACACCGTTTCGCGCTGATCTTTCTCCCAGATTTTCCAAATATTCCAAAAATAAGCTCCGTCCATTTTTATCCCGTTTGGATTCCGTTTGATATGGATATTCTGCGAAACCAAAAACATGCAACAAACATGAACTGGCACTGGGCACTGGATCAATATGTTAGTCCCAAAAATAGTATAAAAAGTTGCCAAAAAGTATATGAAAGTTGTATAACAATGGCATGGAACAATCGAAAATTATAGATACGACGGAGACGTATCAGCGTTCGATGCAGGGAACTGTTGAGTGGGGACTATAGCTCCCTTCTGGTGTATGCTTCCCTTGTTGGAGCAGCTGCGGTGAGTCGGAAGACGGTGTGGCTGAAGATGCAGATAACGCATAATGTTAAGAACGACACATCTCTTTGATCTGAAGAAATACACCAAGAGATCAACAGCAAGGTACGAGAGTGGTCACACGTCTGTTGACTGAGACTAAATTGGGGTCACACGATTTTATTTTATTTTGGTATTGTCCGATCTATGCCGGATGGCTTGATGGCCGTCTTGTGCCTCCCGGCTGACATTGTTAGGAATCTTCCCCGAAGAGCCAGCGACCAACGGCAGAGTAGCTTGCCTCCGCCGTCCGTGGCCTCGGCCAAAACCCCGCTCCCCGCCCCACCGCACTGTCGTGGTTGCACCGCCCTCGGGCCAATCCACAAAGACTCACCGTCATCCAGATCCGGCGGCGACAGTACCTTGAACCCACGCAACTCTAAGATAGCCATCTAAGCGCTGCTTCCGCAGTGAACTTGCAGCCCCACACCCTTATGTTAGACACCAGCCAACCGGCAGCCTAGGAGCTCCGCCGCCTCGAGGGGTGCTGCTTCCCATTGGGAATCGATTGGTGCAGAATAAAAATTCAGACAACTGACGCCTAAATAAAGTGATTTGAGATGAGGGTGCGACCTATCTGGCGGCATGGTGAAGTAGGCAGGTCCAGCTGCCGAGTCGGTGAGGCCGGCGCGGTTGCGGTGGCCACCAGCGGCAGGGAAACTGCGATGTCGTGACGGTCGACGGCTATGGGGAAGCAGCGCCGGGACTCTGGATGGATCCGAAGTTGGAGCCGCTCCGGCACCGTGAACAACAGCGGGGGTGAATCGGCTCCGGTACGGTTCACGCGGCCGTCGTCGAGGCAGCTCCAGCAGCACGGAGTAAGAGGCACACGGCCCAGTGCACGACAGTAAATGGACAGCGTCTCCGGCATTAGGGAGGAGGGCGGCTGTGAAATTGGTGCCGTGGGGGCGCCATGGAGCAGGGGCTGAGGTTTCGTGGCTCGGGAGAAGGGAGCTTCCGGGGAGAAGGTGATTTGGCACCCACGAGGTGAATGGGAGGGGAGTGGAACCATGTTTTACGGACGCATTTGTCTGAAATGTGAGGGTGAGTTACAGTTCTACCCCTGCCTTTAGGCTTCTCGGCTTGGGTCTGTGTACTGAGGGTCGGGGATAGTAGAGTAACTTTGCTTCTGCCCAAATAGTGGGCGGGAGCGATTTCGGGAGAGGAGGGCGTGTTTTGAAATATAGTGGGCGCGAGCGATTTCGGGCGAGGAGAGCGTGTTTTGAAATAGTGGGCGCGAGCTATTTCGGGCGAGGAGAGCGTGTTTTGTCGACCATGGTTTATGAATTATTCGGCACACGTCATTTCGGCCGAGGAGAAGGCGCGCTTGGATGAAGTTACGAACCTACCCTCGATGCACAACAGGCCAATTAATGCGTCTCCCACATAGGACGGTAATTTCGCGTCTCCCATTTACTTGCTCGGGCGAATTCCACCGAGCAGAGGATGTTTAACAGTTCGTTCAAAATTTGGGAGAACGAGCATCCACGTCTACCTTACCAAGTCGATTCGAATCAAATTTAGAAATATTAGCTTGCCACTTCTTTTTTAGATGGAGAGATGATGCTCGGGAGTAATGTGTTTTTACATGCTCGTTGCTAGCGATTTACTATATGACAAATAGTTGACCCACTCAAAAACGGGAATCAAACCCAAAATGAAATATCTCGATTCAATGAAATAGCTCGTTCACCAGGTCAAAATAGTGAACTAAATCCAAAATTGAACACCTCAATCGAATAGCATGTTGTATAGTATTATAGTACTCCATGAACATGTTGAAAGTCAAATTAATGAACTTGTTTGATATACGCATATATCCGTTCATGTGTGGATTGCAGACAACATGTTCTCCAATTTGAATATTTGAATGCAAGTTTATATCGAAACATGGTTTATATTAGTCTTTGATGCATAAAACGCGACCTCCCCCTCTCCCGGACTCCTGCTCTCTCTCTCTCTCTCTCTCTCTCTCTCTCTCTCTCTCTCTCTCTCTCTCTCTCTCTCTCTCTCTCTCGCCGACAATCTTCAACTCTGTCGCACGCATCCAACACACAAACCTTGTTGGTCCTCTCTCTTTCTCTCCATCTCTCTCTCCCTTTGTGTGTGTGCGTGGGGGGGTCTTTCTAGTTCGCATGCATATATACTCCATCTATAGGTCTCTCTCGCACACTATGAATGATTCTCTAGTCCAAGCTAGATATCTTGGGTGCACTCATCGTACGCACACAAATTCCTTGGCTCGTTGCCCATAACTCTCTCACTCACCACTCTGTCGTCTCGGAGCTCTTACATACACATACATATCTCACTCGCACTCGATAGGCCCATCTAAAACTCTATCTCTCTCCCTCGTTCTCTCTCCATCTCACACGCACACACACACAATCTCATGCCTAGCTAGCCAAGTATGATGGTCTCTCACTCAATTGTAGGCACACCCAGTCCCCCTATATGTATATGACTAGCTAATCTTATTCTCCATCACAAACATGTGCATGGTCTATCTCGATTTCTCTCGGGGCATGTTTCTATCGCGCACGCACCTCCCTCGATCTCCCACCCATATAGTCCCCGCACGATCTCGAGGGGGTCTCTCTATCACAAACACACCCTCTCGCCCTCCCCATGTGTCCATGTTCTCCATGTGTCCCTCTCGACCTTTGTTCCTTGTTGGCCAGACCTCTATTGGACATGTGCTATAGGGGTGTCTCTCTCCGTTGCAAACAATCACACACTAGCTATCTTCGTGTATCTCCTCGCCTCGCTTTTCTATCTCGGAGATGCATGCGTGATATGTTCGCCTAAGAAACGAAAAAACAAACTCTCTCTCTAATTTATCGTTTGTTGTCACTTTCTCTTTCACACACATACTCTTTTTGCACACTTACTCATTCTCCTTCACACGCACTTGATCCCTCTCGACTTAGGCACTCTCTCGGTCCATAGCATACTGATTTATTGAAAAGTCAAACATCACAAAGTTTGACCATGTACGTGGAGAGAAACAATTACATCTGGAACGGCAAACATATACCATTACATTCACCATGAGATCTAGTTTCGTATGATGTATCTTTGGTATTGAAGATATAAATAACATTTGTGTAAACCTGATCAAAGTTTCCAAAGTTTGACTTCTAAAAAAATTACATGCACTGCATTATCGAGCGGATGGAATATCTCTTTCCCCCTCTCAGCTATCTGACGCACCACTCAGCCTTATCGGGGCTCATCAATCTCTCTCAAACTTTATATCTCCCTGGTTCACACATACACATGTCTCGCTCGCGCTATACATATAGACCCATCCAACACTCTCCGCCCTTGTTCTCTCTCTATGTGACACGCACCCCCTAATAAGTACCATAATCCCTCACTCCATCATAGGCGCAAGCACTCCCCCCTAAGTATGATCATCTTTCACTAGCCATCAGGACACTACTAGGAAAAGGGCTATAGATAATATGGACACTAATGGCGCACCAGACATGCGGTGCGTCACCATGTGTTGGTGCGCCATTAGTGTGATAGACACTAATGGCGCACCACAACCATGGTGCGCCACTACTAACAATTATTTTTTCCAAAAATACTAATGGCGCACCAGGGCACAGTGCGCCATTACTAGTTTTAACTAGTAATGGCGCACCAGTCACCCCGTGCGCCACTACTATCATTTTTTTTGCAAAACTACTAATGGCGCACCGCCAGCTGGTGCGCCATTAGTAACCAGGGTTACTAATGGCACATTTGTGGATGGTGCGCCATTAGTAACCTGGGACCAGCTAGATATTTTGGACAGCCACCTACACACTCACTTTCCCCACTTCATTCTCTCCACCTCCTCCTCCAAGCTTGTCTCGGCTGCCTCCTCCTCCTCGCCTCATTTGCACCATAGATTCATCCAAATTAAGTGGTTAAATTACCTTTTTTGATAGGTAAGTAAGGGGAAAGCTTTCTTTATGTTGTAGATCTACTTTTTTCTCCCTCCAACAACGTGCACATGCACTTTTTATGGCCTAGCTAGATCTATGTATGTTTGTGGTGTTGCATATATGTTTGTGTTTGCAGGTACCGGTATTTGAAATGCGATAGTTGCCAATATTTTGCCGGAATGTTGATTCATTTCCGTTTCGGCGAGAATTTTGGCACTATGCATTCTTTTTGGTCCTATTTTTAGGCAAAGTCATGCCAAATTTTTTCTCGGTTCTAAAATATCGTTTTGCTCTACCCCGCAGGCGACCATGGTCCGCACGATGACCGAAGGCATCGTGAATAAGTTTTTGAACTCCGCGAAGGCCGAGATGCTTCAAGAGAACGAGACGGAGATAAGATGCCGGTGTCGAAGATGCAAGCTGAGGAGCCTTATGGACCCGGATTCCGTACAGGTGCGGGACCACCTGCTCTTGCGTGGTTTCATGGATGGCTATCGGTGGCAAGGTGATGAAGATGATTATGAAGTCGTCCATGGGGGCCGGGCAAGAAATGAGGAAGGGCAGCAAGACAACCGCGGCGAGGGCGGGCGAGAAGACGAAGAATCTCCAGGACATGATCATGAAGTAGATGCAGTACATAGTCGTCATGTAGAAGATGCCGGACATGATTGAGGAAGATGCCAGAGCAGACGAAGGGCATGATCATGAAGATGAAGATGCCGGAGCAGACAACGATGGACCATCGATGGGTTGGGTGCAGGACCCTCATATTCAAGAGCTGCTTCTCAAGCAGACGGATAACGCAAGCGCTGCCTCCCGAGAGAAAGCCAAGCTGGATCAACTGGAGATAGACGTGGTTACTCCATTGTATGAAGGATGCAGGCCCGAGGATACCCGCCTGAAAGTAACGCTCATGGCTCTGGAGATGAAGGTAAAACACAAAATGACCGACGCATGCTTCGACGAGAACATGTCATTCTGGCACGAACGTCTTCCCAAGGGGAACAAGTGTCCGACCAGTTTCGAGGAGGTGAAGAAAATCGTGTGTCCTCTGGATTTACCGCACGTGAAATACCATGTGTGCATGAACAATTGCATCATTTATCGGGATGAGCACGCGGAGTCTACCATATGTCCAGTGTGCGGCGTCACTCGATACAAGAAGAGGAAGAAAGCTCCTCGAAAAGTGGTGTGGTACTTTCCGATCACTCCTTGTCTGCAGCGGTATTTTGCGGACCCTAAGGTAGCAAAGCTCCTGCGTTGGCACGCGGATAGGGAGGAGAAGAAGCGAGAAGATGACGCATATGATCCGGAGATAAATAAAAAAGAAAAGATGCTGAGTCACCCTAAGGATGGGAGCCAGTGGCAAGCGTTGAACTTCGAACACCCAGAATTTGGGAACGATCCAAGGAACATCATGCTGGGCACGAGCACCGATGGAGTCAATCCGTTTGGCAGCCAGAGAAGCACACATAGCACCTGGCCTATGTTTGTGTGGATGTACAACCTTCCCCCTGGTTGTGCATGAAGAGGAAGTACATTCACATGTGTATGCTAATTGAAGGGCCGAAACAACCAGGGAACGACATCAATCTGTATCTGGGGCTGCTGAAAGAGGAGGTAGACACGCTGTGGAAAACGCCAGCCAATACATGGGACGCCGTAGAGAAAGAATATTTCCCTATGAAAGAATATTTCCCTATGGGACGGTGCAGGACTATCTCGGTTACGGATATGTCACGGGGCAGGTGGTCCACGGATTTTCTGGATGCGTCAGGTGCATGGATGACACAATGTATCGCCAGCTAGATAGAGATCCCGGGTCTTCGAAAAGCGTGTTCATGGGACATCAAAGGTGGCTTCGCGACGATGACTCATGGAGGAAACGCAAGGATCTGTTCGATGGTGAAACCGAAACCCGAAGACGCCCGCGTACGAGGAGCGGCGAGGAAATAGACGAGCTGTTGAAAAATTGGAAAGATTGCCCACTGCCGGGAAAGAAGCAAAAGGCGCCAGAGCCGGGAGAGAAGCGAAAGGCGCCAGAGCCACTGCTGAAGGTATGGAAAACGAGGTCTGTTTTCTGGGACTTGCCGTACTGGAAGATCCACTGTGTGCCTCACAGCCTTGATGTCATGCATATCACGAAGAACGTGTGCGAGAGTCTGCTTGGTACCCTGCTCAACATGCCAGAGAGGACCAAAGATGGGCCGAAAGCAAGGGCAGACTTGAAATCAATGGGCATGAGGGAGGAGCTTCACGCTAATGATGATGATGATGAGGCGAAGCAGGACACGGAAAGTCGTCGGAAAGGCAAAAAGGCCAAGAAGACCGGAAATGACTTCCCTCCCGCGTGCTTCACTCTAAGTCAGGAGGAGATCGATCAGTTTTTCACCTGCCTCGTAGTAGTAAAACTTCCTTACGGTTACGCGGGGAAGATAAGCAGATACCTAAACTCAGCGAAGCAGAAGTTCAGCGGGATGAAGTCTCACGACTGTCACGTGCTGATGACGCAGATACTTCCAGTTGCAATCTGTGGGATCATGGACGCGCACGTCCGGGAAACGCTATTTGGCCTATGCAACTTTTTTGACGTCATCTCTCGGAAGTCAGTTGGCGTGAGGAAACTCAGAAGGCTACAGGAAGAGATCGTGGTGATACTATGCGAGCTTGAGATGTACTTCCCGCCCGCATTCTTCGACGTTATGGTGCATCTGTTGGTCCATATCGTGGAGGATATCATCCAACTCGGGCCGACGTTCCTGCACAGCATGATGTCGTTCGAAAGGATGAATGGTGTCATCAAAGGATATGTTCGCAACATGTCACGTCCAGAGGGAAGCATAGCCAAGGGCTTTCTGACCGAAGAGTGCATCTCCTACTGCACGAATTATCTAGGCATCGAGAACCCCGTTGGTCTGCCCGTCAACAGGCACCTCGGCAGGCTCGCTGGATGGGGTCACCGTGAGGGTCGCCGCGAAATGCATGTCGACTTTGAGGGTCGACTCGCCGACTTTGAAAGAGCAAACCTAGTCGCGCTACAACACATAGACGTGGTCGATCCTTGGGTGGTAGAGCACAAAACCTTTATTGAGAAGACGTACAATGACCGAGGCCAACAGAGGACGGACAGAGATATAATCAAAGAGCACAACTCATGTTTCACGCGTTGGTTCAAGCAGAAGCTTCTGTCGTACCCTTTACATGAGGATTCTTCCGCGGAAGAACAACTCATATTCGCCTTGTCACAGGGCGCCGAGCACAACCTGATGACGTATGAGGCGTACGATATCAATGGCTACACATTCTACACCGAGGGAAAGGACATGAAGAGCGGTGATTATCAGAACTCCGGGGTAACGATGGAATCCTACACCGGTAACGACAAGGACAGATACTACGGAAGGATCGAGGAGATCTGGGAGCTGAGCTACGCTGGAGAGAAGGTCCCGATGTTCCGTGTCAGATGGGCCAAGAGCGTCCTAAAAGAAGAGCGGTATTTCACCACCATGGTTATACCCGAAGCCAAATCCAAGACCGCGGGCGCAAACGTCACCGCGAAAAATGAGCCATGGGTACTGGCTTCCCAAGTGGACCAATGCTTCTTCATTACCGACCCGTCAAAGCCCAGTCGTGTTGTCGTGAGGAGAGGCAAAAGGAAGATCATCGGAATGGATGGAGTCGCCAATGAGCAAGACTTCGACAAGTACGGCGACCCGAAGATGGAACATGACGACGACGATGAAGTACCAGCATACACCACAAGAAGAAGCAGGACCACCCTACCTAAAGGACGTCCGTTCAAGAGAAGAACTCCATTTACGAAAAATAAGGGTAAGAAGATTGTGAAGAGATAGCTAGCTAAGATCGATTGTATTTAAATTGTAGCCTTCATTTCTCGATTGTATTTCGACATATTGAAATGATATTTCTTCTGTTCTAGTGTCCTCATGAATATTTATTTATGTTTATTATGGTATTAAATTTCTAACTCACAAAAAGTATTGAATTTTTTAATATTGAATATTCATGAGGACACTCGATCTCGATCCCCCTCCATCTCGATCGCTATCCCCCCTCGCCAGATCCCCCTCGCCGCCGACCACCCCCCGCACCCTCCCCCGCTCCACCGC
>NC_057814.1:119480164-119525053 GCF_018294505.1 Triticum aestivum
GCCCCCGCCGCCTCCCCCGCTCCGACGACCGCCGCGCCCGCTCCGACGAGGTGCTCCGACGAGCAGGGCCAGCGCTAGGGTTCCAGCGCCGCCGCCGGATCAACGCCCCGCCTCCACAAGGAGAGGAGGAGCCCCGCCACTGCTACCGAGGGGAAGAGCCCACCGCCGCCACCGAGGGGAGGAGCCCCGCCGCCACCGAGAGGAGGAACCTCGCCGCCAGGTCTTCAACGCCCCACCGCCGCGAAAACGTCGACGTCCTCCTCCGCCGGTTCGAGGTGATTCCTACCCTCTTCAATTTGATAGTTCAATTCCATTACTACTGGATTCAAAGGCCTTTTTTGGGTTTGGGGACCGTGGTGACACTGCAGGTTTAGTAGATTCACAAGTCTTGGATCAATCTCCATGGAACCGCTAGATTGATTTATTTGGAGGATTTGCTTTGTTTTCTGATTAATGTGCTTATGTACATTTTAATAAATTGTTTACTTAGGACAGACCTTTCTAAAAACTTCAGAGTTTAAGCTGTGAATTGTGACTTGTTTGTCGTTCTGAAACAACAAAAATACAAGGGAACAATTTTGCCATGGTACTTTGTTTTTCTCTCTATAAACGAATACAGTAAATAAAATAAATCAGTTTTTACATTATGCTAATATTAGTATTTTTTTAAAGAAACTGGATGCTTATATTAGTTGTGAAAGACATTCAGATGAGTGGACTTGCTCGTGTGGGGCAGAAGTTCTATTTTTGGCACTTGTTTTGTTTCGACCTGTTAACTAGTGCTGAAATCAATAAAGATTCAGAAACAAAGGTACGCCCTTGTTGGTTGGCCACTAGAAGGTGATTATCATCATACCGTAAACCTTGGTATTTTCATGATTTTGTGCAGTATGCTCATTAGCTTAAATCATAGTTCCACTCATGTTGCCTACTTGTATGTTGTCTCCTTGCTTAAGCACAATTATGGTTGCAGAACTTATTTTACAATCTGCTGCAAAAATGTAATAAAATAAAACAGCCACGGAAGTAGGAATGTTTTTGTTGAACATAATGCTAATAGGCAAATATTTGATAGACAAATGGCATTATCATAGACTCATAATCCACCAGTGTGTCAAATGGAGCCCGATGTTTGAGATTCTAGATTTAATAAAGTCTTTTCCCCCAATACATGGAGTGCTTGTGTGGATTGTTTATGATATATTAATCTTTCTGGGTGCTAAGTGCTAACTAGAGAAGACATAGCAGGCATGCACATAGGCTGTACTTGTTGAACAGGGGAAGCTTACCTGGAAATATTGGTTTAATCTAATCCACGTAAACTAAGTCTTCAATCTACTTAATTTAGATTAGATGTCGCCTTCTTTCTACCTGGAGATGTTGGATGCAGACGCACACCACCTGAATGAGGCAGAGGATCGGCCCGGGCTCGCTTCAGGGCATACTGCAGTCAGATTCCACTGCTCAAAGTTTTCGATTGAGATTATGGTTTATCGCGCTACAGTGGTGCAGTGTTGTGATGCACTGAGCTTTTAGTGGTGCATACAAATGGGAATTGTGGCGGCGGCGGCTTGTCATGATCTCCAGTGCTTTGCTTATATGCTTACTGCCATGGAATTATTTGTGGGAATCCATTGACATCATTCACTCACTTGACTCAAAAGACAGCAGCACTGCATTGCATCCTCTTTTATTCTTTCTTTTGATTGTTGTGGTTGCTCAACAAGTTATCTCTCATTTAGAGTAGATGGAGCTTCTTTCTTTTTCATCTCGTTTAATAAGTGGCTAATCATTTGCTATCACTTGGCAAAAAATGAAAAGAAAGGAAAGAACCGTTGTTTGTAGGCAATGTGATGTTGACAGTAGTTAATTAAACCTGCTGTTGCTGCTGTTATGCCTGTATTCACTGCTGCTGCTGCTGTACTTGTGATGATGTTGTACTTGTGATGATGCTACTTGTGATCTTCTGAAATGACCCATTGGCGACTTCATTAGGCGGGGATAATGATTTTGCAGGTACCCCGAGAGGCCCTTGAGTTTGCCGGAATGTCGATTAACTTCCGTTCTGGCAAATTCGGGTACTCCATATGTCCTATTTTCAGCAAAGGTCATGCTGAAATTTTCCATGAATTTTAGCATGACTTTGCTAAAAATAGGACATATGGGGTACTTGCGACTAATGCATGGGCCAGGGTATCTTAGTACTTAATTAAGTAGGATCAACTGCCCCTTTATTCTTGCTGCATTAAACCATAGGTGGCAATAGAGCCAAGTGATTAGGCCCAACTTAGAATTCTCCTTCCCTTTTCTTAATAGGGTATATTACTAGAAGATACCCATATATATCAGTCAACCTAGGGTGCCTCGGCATCGATAAACCCTAAATGATGAAAACTTAACTTAGCATTTAGGGTGCCTCAGCGTCGACAAACCCTAAATTATAAAACCTTGGCTTTTAGGGTGCCTCGGTGTCGATAAAAACCTAAATGATGAAAGCTTTGGCTTTTAGGGTGCCTCGGCGTCGACAAACCCTAAATGATAAAAGCTTAGCTTTTAGGATGCCTCGGTGTCGACAAACCCTAAATGATGAGACCATGATCTTGTTCCTTGACAATAACCAACTTTTTGACCAAACTTTTTTTCCTATTTAGAGCGAAACATGGCCCACAACGATGAGGCCGGCGGTTCGGGCGGCAAGGCATTCTGGGAGCTGTCCCAGGAGATGGAGGAAGAACCTCACCGCTATGAGGACGCCGCGGAAGACACCGATCCTGACTACACAACCCCTAGTGGCGTCGGGGATGACACCGCTGATGGTGCCACCGAGGATGCCACCACTGATGATGGCAGCGCACGCACAGATGGCAGGCAACCGAAGAGGCAATGGAAGGACCGGCGCCCGAACGTGCTCGGCACCGTCAAGGAGGAATTTACTGAAGTGAACTCCGACGGGCATCCAACGGCGCCCAAAGAATTAGTCAAGGGGTACTCGGTTCAGCTCGGGTGCATTCTCCAGAGCACCGTCTCGATCAACACCGAGAACCTAAGGCATAAGGACCGAGGGAATTTGCGCAACCTCCTCTTCACGAAGCTGCACGAACGATACAAGTTCCCCGCTGACTTTGCAAACACACGCCTCTCAGGGAATAAAGTGAACAGTGCTGCCCTCACAAAGATGAGCACGGCCCTATCTACTTGGAGAAGCGCGGTGAAGAGAATGATTGACAAAGGTGATAGTTATGAGAAGATCAAGGCGAAAAATCCTTCGATCAGCGAAGATGACTACAAGGAGTTCAAGATCAAGTGCGAGAGTAGCGCAACCGTGGAATCAAGTCAGTGGGGAAAGAAATGCGGGACTTGAACTTAGGGGTCCACCAACTCGGTCCCGGCGGTTACAGAGTGGCGGAGCCTATATGGGACAAGGAGGACGCGGAGCGTGCCGAGCAAGGCCTACCGCCCCGCTTCGAGAAATACCGTGACAAGCAGACCAGGAACTATGTCAGGGCCCGGTACAAGGAGGACCCGATAACAAAGGAGCTTACCACGGATCCGAAGACCAAGGCGCTTGAGCGTGTTCTGGTAAGGAATACACCCACGCGTAATTAGCTCCATATGGTTGCATTCTAGTTAATGAAGCCAAATTTCTAAATGGTTCACATTCCTTCCGCAGGAGACTGAAAGCAGTAGTGTGGGGTCATCTCAGAGCTCCCCTTGGGACATCACTCTAAATAGGGCGTTGAACGTAATGAAAAACAAGGATAAACTCAGTAAGCCGTCGTCAGCTGGTCGTGTGGCCGGCAAAGGCTTGTCCACAAAATGGTCGTCATACTACAACGCTGGTGGGCGAAAGGAGAAAAAGACCAGCTCGGAAAGCCAGTCGCGCGAGGTTCAAGAACTCAAGGCACAAGTGGCGCGGATTCCGGAGATTGTCCAAGAGCAAGTGCAACAACAACTGGGAACGACGCTCACCGCCATTGTGCCTACCTTGATTCAGGGGCTGCAGACGTGGATTGCGGGCGGCCAACAGGGGCCGGCCCCGGTTCCCAGCTTCGTGGCCAGCAACTCGCACAATGCGCAGGCGGCGCCATTGGTGTCTCCGGCGGAGGCGGTATTGGTGTCTCCGGCGCCGGCACGGGCATTGGAGCTTAATGCACCCAGGTGTACGCCGGCCGGCACCTCGGCAGCAAGCGGCCCCTCCGTCAGTTGCACGCCCGCCGTTGGCGGTGCCTCAACATTAGCCAAGCTCGACGCCATCACGGTAACTAAGCCTCTCGGCCAATGACTTCATCTCCTTGCCTTTGACTGGGCATCCCTGACGCCCTACATGTTTTCGCAGGGCGCCGCTGACATTCCATGCACTCTCCTACACTTCGTGGGCGGCGAGTTGATCGATGTCGCCAAGGGTAGAATCATTCAACCGGGCAACCCCGTGTTCCTCGGTAATCCGATGCCACCCACCGTGTATAGGGTTGAACTGGTTCGGGTGCTGCCAGGCTGCGACGAGTTGTTACCTCCGATTCGACCCGCTGGGGCCGACGCAGATGATGTGATGACCCTCAGCGCCTGCGTAAGCTGGCCCCTACTTTGGCCGAAGAGCCAGATTCGTTTGGGGGCAGGGGACACCACCCCACAGACAATACCGCCAGTCGTGCCGGCGCCAAGCCACGGCAAGACCGCCGCAACGCTACCGGACATCCCTATGGCACAGGATCTAGACATGCATATGGCACAGGATCCGGACGACGACAATGACGACGGTACATTTACCAACGTCGATAAGTACTTTGACGAACATGGGTACGGTGACGAATTCTTCGAGCCTCCTTCTCAAGAACCCAACCCTGAAAAAGACGACCGCGATCTAGCTGGTACCGCGGAGAAACCCAATTGCAACAGGCATCGTCTGGCGTTCAGTTCTCAGGAGACACCTCCAGCTTCCGCCTTCACTGAGCCTCAGATAGCCGAGGTGCGGAATATTATCTGCCCCAACACACTCAAGAAGGCGGTCTCTGAGCTGAACTCGATCCCATTACAGCAGATGAAGAAGAAGGGACGGAAACGAAAGAATAACAAGGGCGGTGCGAGCCAGCCGGCACCGAGTACGATCCGTGCTCAGGACGGGCGACCTTCACCTAAGGATATCTCGAGGAGGGTGCATGTGGCGGGTAGGGCGATGCTACCGACTAATCTGCTCAATGCTGCAACCGGTGCTAGGAGGAGTCTGCATGACAGTGTTCTTTCTTTGGAGAAGCGGCGTCTCTCCGAGAATGATGTGGCATACCCGGTTTTCGTGGCCAAGGTGCCAGAGGGCAGGGCTTTGTGGATAGCGCCATCGGGGGTACGATCGTCCTGCGGTTTGATGACATCTTCGCTATGTTTAACCTTCATCCGCTGCACTACACCTTCGTTCGACTATTTTCGTTGAGTATGGAGATGCGGATCATTAGAGACAAGACTCGGGACATCGTGATAGTCGACCCCTTCTACATGCGTGCCAAGATCTTGGGCAGTGCTGGGGACCGGCAAGTCGCGAGTTCATACCTCGAAGGCGTCATTCTGGCAAACCCAGATAAGGATAACTTCCTCGTGCCTTACTTTCCCAAGTAAGTCATCCCCTCACCGCCCCGTAACATATGATTTCTTAGATTTCGATCGTTCTTTTTTTTCTAACATTCCGTGTTTTGTGCAGTGACACACATTGCACACTCATCCTCTTCAGCCCCAAATATTCCATGGCCACGTATTTTGACCCGGACCGTCAGTCGAAGAAAGACTACACAAATATCAAGAAAGTTCTTGATGAAGCTCTTCCCGGCTATGCCAGATCTGGAGGCACCTTCAGCAGGCCAATTCGTAGGTACGGCAAGCACGTGTTCACCCACAATACGACGTTTCCCTGCGTCAAGCAGCCGCCTGGTGGTTAGAAGGATGCCTACTATGCCCTCCATCACATGCGGGCGATCATACGGGACCATAATCACCTTCTGCTACCAGATAATCTTAAAGATTGGGCCACACTCTTGTCGGCAATCCAGGACGCGGACATCAGACAAGAATTCTTTCGCATCCAGTCGGAGTTTGCGGAAATCATCCATCAAGATGTCCTTCGTACCTCGGGGCAGTTCTACCTCAGATCTCAACCGTCCAACAGTGAGAAAGAAACAACACTACAAATGCAGGCTGACAACGCTCGCGATTTCATGACCATCACGAAAGACGGCGGCTTCATCCACGGTCCGGTCCCTGAGTCGAGTCGAAAGTAGTGATGCTATGTAGTTCTGAAATGTCGATTGGCTCATGTTGTAATATTAAACTTTAATGAACTTGTATGTCTCTTTGGTTTGGACAGTCGTTCAACTTATAAGTAATCGATGCTATTTATTAGTAGGACCATGAATCGTGCTATTAATGTGTTGCTTTTCTCTTCCGATCCTTTTGTTGCATACTTATATATTGCTTATGTATTGTCTGTGAATTGCTACTAACGTTTTGTTTGGCTAGTGCATATATAGAGATGCCGTCGTATGTCGTGTACAAGGGTAAGGTTCCCGGAGTCTACGACGACTGGGAGGAGTGTCGGAGACAGGTTCACCGTTTCAGCGGTAACAGTTACAAAGGGTACACCACTAGGGCGGAGGCGGAAGTTAGATACGCGCGCTATCTAGCGGGAGAGAGGAGGGAGCGTTGGAGGAACCGGATGAAGACCAGTTTCATCGCGATTATGCTCATCGTGATGACTGCAGCTCTCTTCTATGTGATGGTAGTTTAGATGATCGATATCGACTTGTAATGTGAAGACAAACTCGCTACTCGCTGTCTCGAGACTTGTAATGTTCTAACTTTGTTCGGTATTTTAAATTCGGAGAGTAATATGATGAATTGTATTCGGAGACTAATCTTCTATTGTATTCGATAAATCTGCTATTTATATGTTGTGCTGTCTATATTCTATGCAGTAATATGTTTTGTAACCTGTGCAAATATCAGAAAAGAAAAAAATCCCTAATATTCATACTAGTGGCGCACCACCCGGCACTTTAGTGGCGCACTGCAAAATGCACACTAGTGGCGCATCATCAACAAGTGCACCATTAGTAAGCCAGAGCACATGGGAAAATATGGCCCCCTGGGAGGCATACTAATGGCGCACCGTATGATATACTAATGGTGGCGCACCTGTAGTGCGCCATTAGTAGCCAAAACAGGTGCGCCACTAGCAGGCCTTTTCCTAGTAGTGGGAACACACGTATTGTCTCCTTCCATCCATACGTCTATCTCGATATCTCTCAGGGTATCTTCTATCGCGCACACACCTTGTCACTCGATCTCACACCCATGTAGTCCCATCACGATCTCTAGGGGATCTCTCTATGACAGACATACACTCTCTCCTCCCCATGTCTGCATTTTCTCCGTACGTCTCTCTCGACCTCTCTCCCTTGTTTGTCTGACCCCTGTTGGCCACGTGCTAGGGGTCTTGCTCTCTCAGTTGCAAACAACCACACACTATCTCCTCACCTTGCTTCCATTGTCGAAGATGCATGTGTGATATGTTTGCATAAGACACACACGTTTTTTCTCGACTTTTATCGAGTGTTGTCCATGTCTCTTTCACACACGCACACACACTTTTTTCACTCACTCTTTCTATTTCACTCTCTCTCTCTCTCTCTCTCTCTAGTTAGGGACTCTCTCACGTCCATAAGCATATGGATGTTTTGAAAAGTCAAACCTCAGAAAAGTTTGACCAGGTATATGTGGAGAAAAACATTTACATCTGGAAAGATCATTAGATTCATCACAACATGTACTTGCTTCATACTATCATTTATCTTTGGTATTGTAGATATAAGTAATTTCTTTATAAACTTGGTCAAAGTTTCAAAAGTTTGACTTTTAAAAAAAATGTTGGAACTACATTATCGAACGGAGGGAGTAGCTCTTTCTCTCTCTCTCTGCTATCTCTCACGGGCCTCCCCTCTCACACGAACACTCTATACCGATGGATTATACGCTCACTGTGTCAGCGTATAGCTCCGTATATTGTTTAGTTGACCGGTCAACCAGTCCACATGTTGCCTTGTCAGCTCGTGTTCTGTATCTTCGTGTGCTGGCCCATGTGGCAGTGGGTGAAAATAAGTAAACTAGAGGCCCATCTGACACGCGGTGAAGTAAACAAAGTTGAAACCACTCGGGGTAGCACCCCGCACGCTAGTAAATTGAGGGCGCATTGAGGACACACTTCTTCCCCGTGGAGGACGCACTCGCGCACAATTCACCACTGCGCGGCGGCATGCACAGAAGAACGCACTCGCGCACACCCAGCACACAACACACACCAGCACACGTGTACACCGGCGTCGCCGCCGGTTGAGATGGACGGCGAGGCAGCCAACAAGCGAAGGCGGCTCGAGCCAAAACCGCATCCGGCGAGCCTGGACTTCATCAGCAGCCTCCCCGACGACATGCTCCTCATCATCATCGGCCTCCTCCCCACCAAATCTGCCGTGCGGACCGCCCTGCTCTCCCGGCGGTGGCGCCCCCTCTGGCGTCGCGTCCCCCTCAACCTCACCGTCGACAGCTGCCTCTGCGACGGGGATTGCAAACGCATGGCCGCAGTCTCCAAGATCCTTTCATCGCACCCTGGGCCAGCCAGACGCGTTGACATCCGCATGTTCAGTACCAACTGCAAGGTCCAACCCAAGTTCGACGAGTGGTTCTTATCCCCCGCCCTAGATCAGCTCGAGGAGCTCAGCTTTGAAGCTGGACGATGTCGCTCTCTGCCGCCGTCCGCGCTCCGCCTCGCGCCAACGCTGCGTCGCGCCAGCTTCAGCTCCTGCTATCTTCCGCAGATTAATGCCGCGCCCGCCCTTCTTCTCCCGCAACTCAAGCAGCTCGACCTCTTCGACGTTGTCATCTCGAAGAAGGCTATGGACGACCTGCTCCACAGCTGTACTGCGCTCGAGTACCTTCGTCTTGAGCAGATCCACGGGTTCATTAGCCTCCACATCGCCTCGATGAATCTCCGATGGATTTATGTGTCTTGTTGGCCCCGCAACAAGACATCAATTGGGAAGAGATCACTCCAGCTGTTCCACGTTATGGTCATTGAGAATGCGCCTTTCCTTGAGAGATTGCTTGTATCGGATCTAGAAGGTCCAACAAAAATCAGGGTCATTGACACGCTGAAATTGACAGCGTTGGTGCACTCGTCTGCCAAATTCTCCAAACTCTTTATTGGATCCGTAATCGTTCAGGTACATCATTCATCTTCTTCTCCGTCTTCTTGAAATTCACATTTTTAAATTTCTTCTTGATGTATTTACGACCGTCTTCCAGAAAATGATTCCCACAAGCTTGACCCAGTCTATGCGCACAGTGAAGATCTTGGCAATAAAATCTATCGGCCCCAATCTGGATCAAGTTGTTGGATTCCTTACATGCTTTCCGAGCACGGAGAAGCTACTCATCGAGGTGAAACTTCTTTCCTATTAGTAAACGGTAATCACAACGTAGCTCAATTTTTTTGTAATTTTCCCAAATTACGATGACAAGTGTAGTGTTCAAAACTGCATCTACGCACTGCACCGAAAGAAATGTTTCTAGTATTTTTTCTCACGTGATCACCTGCATCGTTTTTTTGTTGTACTACTATAGTAGCCTAGGCTAGTCATAGTGGAAAGTAACTTAGACTACTCCAGTAACTCTATGGTTACCCTAAGAGCAAGTACTACCTCCGTCCTGGTTTACTCTTCATATTTTGTAGTATCAAAATTTGACCATAGATTTACGGAAAAACTAGCGCCCACACGTGTGGGCGTTTGCACATCGCCCACACGCCTCCATCACCACTCATTTTGCCACGTATGAACAGATGACATTAGCAAAAAAAATTGGTTTTCGGCTTAAAAATGTTTTATCTCCTAATTAAAAAAATGAATTAAAAATCCGTTTTCACCATTAAATTCATCTTGACGAGATCTTCAAAACTAGACCCCATGTTTATATGTTTCGACGATTTTTTTCCTAAAAGATGCCATGATGTTTACACTGTAGTTGCCATAGTGCTTAAAATAAAGTTGCCATGTGGCAATTTTAGTTTGTAGATCATGGCAATTTTAGTTTTTCGATGATGGCAATTTCAGTACTTTGACCATGAAAATATTTTTTTGTATGAACCATGGCAATTCTAAGTGCATGTATCATGACAATTTTAATTTATGGTGCATGACAAGTATAGTTTCTTAATTTCCTGTTTTATAATATATCAAAATTTACTTTTAAATGTAGAAGAAAATAGCTGAAACATATCATGGCAACTTCAGTGTAAATATCATGGCAATTCATGTGCAATAGACACGGCAACTTTTAACCAAATTTTTTTTGTCAAAATATATTGATATGAGATCTAGTTTCGAAGATCTCGTCGCGAGGGATTTAATGGTGAAAACAGATCTTCAATCGGATTTTTCATTTAAGAGATAAAACATTTTAAAAACAGAAAATCGAAAAAGATTTCCACATGCATGCATGCGGTGACATGGCGTAGTCTGTGTGCTATAGGGTGTGTGGGCGGGTTTGACTCCCACCACACGTGTGGGCGTTAGCGTTGTCCTAGATTTAACTGACAAAATGTTAATGCATGTCACTAAGAACTATATCCTTGGATTCGTATCTGAACATAATTTCAAATGGTGTAATTTTTAGTGACATGCATTGGCATTCTCTTACATAAATATATGGTCAAAATTTTATACTAAATAAGAGGTAGTACAAAAGTGGGCTATAACGGCCCTCCACTATGTAGGCCAAAACACGTGCCAAATTCACTTGTGATGCATTTGGCATCGATGCCCCTCCATTGCTCACCTGGTGCCCCAATCTGGATCACCTACTTTGCTCCGGTGCCAAATTAACTCACGCAATGAAAAAACACTTGCGTGGGAGAGAGAGAGGACTGAGGCAATAAAAAAACACTTGTTTGGGAGAGTGAGAGGCTGGTGTAGTTGGTTTGATTGATTTGTTTATATATGTGGGTCTGTGTGCACAGCGGTGCCAACTCTCTCACATCACGTGAGCGGTGCCAAAATCTTTTGTTTTGACATTGATGCGTATTATGTGGCATACTTTTGCGAAATATGGCATCGGCCACATAGTGGAAGGCAACAAATGCCCAAGCTCCTCACGTACTCCTAGGTAAATGGAGGAAAGAGAGAGAGAGAGAGAGAGAGAGAGAGAGAGAGAGAGAGTGAAAAAATATCACTAGCCAGCCAACCCTATCGTATGAGCGAATGATATTGGTACCTCTTGATGACACGACAATCTTATACAGCCAGCTGCTCTAATATGTTCTCTTCTTTTGCAGATAAAAAAAGACCCGAAAGTGAAAAATGTGCTGCACTATAACAATCTCATCGAATGCCTTGATCTCCATATTACAGAAATTGATTTGATCGACTACCGAGGCAACACATCTCAGATTAAATTGTCCAGGTTCTTTGTTCTGGAGGCAAGTGTGCTCAAGGTAATGAGGTTTGGCGTTCTCTAGCACAACAATGAATGGCGTGATGATCACCGCAAGCATATAAGCCTAAATGACAAAGTCTCCGCAGAAGCTGAATTTTTTTTTGAAACATCAAGTGACCAGAGACTCGAAAACTTATTTTCCCATTAGTGACTTGTCAGGGTGGTGGATTTTAGTTTGTACGATAATGATGCATCCACCTAAACTAACGAAAGTTCTTACGTAAACTTCCTAGTAATTCCCTCTTCGTAGGTGCATCATTACTCCTAACATTTGTAATATCAGTTTGAAACTTGTAATATTGCCGTGTCCTATTCCTGCGTTTTCAAAATCATGCGAATCAAACAGGTCCTGAGTTGGTGATGATGTTGTGCCTGCCATCTTTCACCAATAGCCGTCGGATCTAGATCTGACGCATACAAACCAAACTTCTCCAGTTTTGCAAAAAGATGCCCGCACTTGTTCCCTATTTACAAACAACTCCTTGTCTCTCACAATTAGCCTTATCTCCTACCCACCACATCTAGAAGGCCATGAAAAAATCTGGTGCGATGGCCGCTGTCGGTGCCGTCCACCCCCCAATCTTGGTGTTCCGTGCAATGCACGGGCATCTACGCACAGGAAATTATGTCAAACACGGCTAGTTGTAAGCAGGCTAGGTCTACAGCCATGATGATAGTGACTGCAGACGGTGAGGCTGACTATGGTATGCCGAACACGGCGCCTATACTCAGGTGTCATCTCCGGCGTAGGGTCTTGTCACTTCACTGTGAGGAGCAGCACGTAATAATTTGACCAACGGGTAGTACAGTGTTACTACATTGGTAGTACTACTACTACTAGTACTAGCACCACCGTCTGGATTTAGTAGTACTACCACGTCCATCTGGATTTAGTATTTGACTAGCAATATCTAGTAATGCATGTCACAAAAAAATGTACTACTCCCTCTGTAAATAAATACATCATGTATTGTTTTATTCCTATCGGCGAGATAACTTAATGTGTTTTTGCTACTTAATAGGATTACATGCAATGAACTAACCACTACATGTGATGTTTGGTAGTCTCAAGTCATTGAAAGCATGCACGGGCACGGATGGGGACGCAGCTTCATTGACTTACTGCACCTGCCTTTGGGTGTATGACACGTGGGCCCAACGGGTGGCTGGCCAACCTGTCATACAGCCAAAGGCAGGTGCAGTAGAGGGGTGAGGAGTAGATGGCCAACACGCACGTGAATTCAACACAGTATGCACTTCTCATATAAAGGCTCCCACCAGTCCAATCTACAAAATCCTACGCACCCAAGGGAAAGAGTGATCACTCCAATCGCAAGATCAGTTGACTAGAAGCTAGACCCATGGAGGCGATGAGCGCGAGCATGAGGCGGCTGTGCCAGATGGTCCACGATGCCGGCATGCAGCCCGGCACCGAGGAACGTCTCCAGGTAGTGCTTGAGGCCGCCAGGGCGAGGGGCCGCCTGGACGACAACTTCGTCTCCTTGTTCGACGAGGTCCTCGTCGGCTTCCTCGACAAGTTCACCGTCGTCAAGAAGCTCGCGGACGACCTTGACGCACGCCTCCAGCCCACGCGCCCAGGCTCTGTGATGCCTGCCACCCTCAATGGCCTCTATGGTGACAACCTCTTCGACGCACTGGTGGCCCTGCGACTGAACACCGTCGCGCCGGAGAATGTCCACCTCGAGGTTGCGCTCGCCGCGCAGCGCCTGGCACAGCAAGACACCATCGACATAATCACCCACGTCTACGCGCAAATCGTCCACAAGGACTACTACATGCAAGAGGAGGACGATAGGACGCTGGCCTTCTTGGACCACAGGGCAACCTTGGACAGCATTGTTCAGAAGCATGTTGAGCTTGCCGCCAACGTCGCTGCTCCTCACACGTCGGATGGTGACCCGGTGCACTAGGGCGTGAGGATGTCGTTGATGGATCCGTATGTATCTTTATCTTTCCGTCAAATCCATGTAGTAGTATATGGTACTACTAGTAATTATCTTACCTTTCGCATCAACTTCATAATTTTCCAACGTACTCCATGCATGAACCGCGCCAGAACCAAACTTCTCATTACTCTAGGGAAAATTGTTATTTCTATCTATCGGTCGCGCCATGGAGCAGAACCAAATTTTACAAGTTACAAGTTCAAAAGGAAAAGCCTGCCGTGTTCGCGTCGCACCCCCACACGGTTGGTCCGGCAGGCCGCTCAAGGGGGAATGCGTGCTGTGTTGCATTTTCACTTACAAGTGGGACCGCAGTTGAGGGAACCGACTATCGGCAAACCCCCACCCCGCCCACTGCGCGATGGCTGAGAAAACAGGAGGGAGAAGAGATGGTTGTAGCACAGACTCCAAGAAAATTGGTGTCGGATGGGACTCGTGTGGGTGGCGTGTGCCGTACTGCTAGACATGAATTCTAGTTATGGCCCATGCCACCCCACTATATCGAGGTGCTGGTTTATGTAGAACAAATTTCCTGGAGTCCGTGCTCAGCCCTCCTCTATCTCTCTTCTCAGCCATCCAGCAAACGCATGGAGCCCATCGTCTGTTTGCTCATATGCGGTCCCACATGTCAGTGAAAATGCAAGAGGACCCACTGAACCTGCACATCTTTCACCTCGACGTGCTGGTGATGAAAAACAAATCCAATAAAGATCTTCGGTGGCCGCTTTTGGAGTTACTCAAGAGTAGTAAGATTCTATTTACAGTTTAACCCAAGATGCACATCACGTGGCTTCAACTACCACTCTATTTTCTTGCATGACACGACCTGGATGTTGGATGTCCCACGTGTCGGCAAAAGGAGGAAGAACTCGACCAAATCTTTGGTTGTGCTCTCGGATTAGACTAGTTGTGCTAACTTAAAATTTTATTGTGTAGAATGGATGCAAGTTTTGGTATTGGGAAGAAGAGTACAACAAGATATTGATAGAGCGCAATTTAGTAGATGTTCTAGCACTTTTAGCTAGCATAGAGGCTAGAGATGAGACTAGTGCACTTGTTGATAGAATAGAGGCTAGACACATCTACTTCTTTACACTCGAAGAAGAAAGAAGCACGCAGGATCGAGCCTCCGCAGATCAACAATGAATGCATCGAGAAGGCACTAATCCAACTTACAGGAGCAGTTATGGGAGTTGGATATCTTCTAAAATGTATTCTTGTGGCTCTTGTTTTTCTAGTCAAAATTTTGGTGATGTATTTCCATGTACCAAAAAATCAATGATGAAAAAAAGATATCTGTTTGCAAAGAAAAATGTACGCGGCCGGGATGCGTCCGCGCGTTCGGCGCACGGCCACCTCCGAGAAATGGCCCGGACACGACCCCATTGCCCTACCCAAACGGACAGAATCCGGGCAAAACGAAGTCCGTTTGGGGTCATGCGTTGGAGTTGGCCTTACAAGTGGGGCCGCAGTTGAGGAAACCGACTATCGGCAAACCCCCACCTCGCCCGCCGTGCGATGGCTGAGTTAGCAAAATGACGAGGTTGAAGAGATTGCTGTAGCATGGACTCCAACAAATATGGTGTCAGATGGAAGTCGTGCTGGTGGCGTGTGTCGTACTCCTGGACGTGAATGCTTGTTCTGGCCCATGCCACCCTACTACTCCTACTACTTATAGTAGTAGTATCGAGGATTCGAGGTGTTGGTTACGTACAGCAAACACATTAACATATGGCCCACCTCACACTGTGGCCAAATTTTCTGGAGTCTGTGCTAGGTTAAAAAGTGTACTTTGTGAGGATGGGTGGCTGGTCTCAAGTTTAAAACTTGTTGTACTATGTACGTAGACGTAGAGATAGTGCAGCATGTGAAGCTAGTACAAATAGTGTACTATTGTTAATTGGCCTCATCCGATAACCTGTTGCAATGCACGTACAATTATGTGTTCGGAAAATATATTTTTGCCTCGTCGCAGCACCCACTCAGAGAAGCGACTCGAAAGCCATTCATAAATTTAGTAAGTTTATCCCAGGCATGTCATTTTATTACATACAATAGGTCATCAACCCACAACGACAACGAGGATACATTATAAATACTAAAGTTTTCATCACACAATAAATAACAAGCAATGAAATGAACTTCAACTCAACCAATCCTCGGCGTTGGAAACGCTTGCTTTGAACAACAAGTGATTCTCTGTGAATGGCCAGCTACTGTCAATCTCGAGACCAACGCAGGACTGATCATCTAGGCTAAAGCGACCTACTATATCACGACCAGGGTAGGGAACCACCACAATGTCCGACGTATAGATACAGTTGCTTCTCATAAATGGTAGTAACGTTGTGTCAACAGCAGTTGGATAGTTTTGTCCAAGGAAGAGCGAGTTTGCTCCAAGACTATCAATACTGTACCAGGGAGAAGGTGTTGGCGCTAGCACAGTAGTATCCATCCCGAATACCATGCAACGGGTGTTGGAATAGGTCCGGAGAGTGCGACCATGGGAGACAACACCTGCTTCCTTAGTAGTAACATCAGCAGTGGGCTGTATACAGACAAGAAGGGGTGATCCATCGGAAGTTGCCAGGCGCCACTGAGTATATGGGCCCTCCTTGTCCTCATGCTCGTGATCATCACCATCGTCATCTCCCCCTTGGTTATAAAAATTTTCAAGTATAGGTAGTGGAATGTTCACAGGACCTTGGAAACACAAGAAGAAGGTTAATTAGTAGAGAAGGGAAACTTGCTAACTCGCATGCATTTGGATGAAACAATTATAATTACGGTGGAAGACAAACGTACCGAAACTACGAGGATCCCATGCAAAAACAGTGCCACGAGTGGTGGCAGCAAACACAAGACCCTCGTATTCAATTGCATCACAGTACACATCCGTGTATAGAAACTGATTTTTGAGCAATATCCATCTAGTCGAACCACGAAGGACGGCAACAAGCTTGTCGAAGATAGCAACAACTCCATAGTTCCTGTAATTCCAAGAGCGGTTGGGAACTCGACAAATTGCTATCTTCCATAGAAGACAGTCACCATGATCGTACTTGAATGTGCGTGGAATACCGTTGTGCTCAACCTCTGGGCAGTCTGAGATTTTTGGAAGTGGAACCCGGTGACGAGTGTACACATTCACAAGTTCCCACTCGCAATTGTACCCAATATAAACAACCCAATCTCCATTTGCGCCTGCCCAAGCCTTGCCCTCAAGCGATGGCATCTTAACATCATACGTATCATTATCAAGCGGCATCAACTTGCACAAGGCGAGGCTTCCCTCGTCCCTGCGCCAGTCAGTAGGGTCACGGCGAAGAAGATAGGCGAGATCAAACCGCTCCTGGACCCTTAGGTTCCTTGTAATGATGTTATTAGTTGAGTCGAGAATGTTCTTGAACAAACCTGCCATGCTAGCCGAGGTGATGACGTTGCACCGATCAATGAGTTCCCCCACCACGTCATCTTTCAGATCGGGGCAAGAATAACGGGGTCGTTTCCGGCTTGTTCCCTCAATGGAGAAGACGATCGAACAATGGCAGAAGGAAGGGTGAAGGCAAATGGAGGAGGGAGGAAGAGTGTGCGACAACAGTTCCAAATTGTGAGGGAAAGGCGAAGAGTCGGTGGACGGTTGCCAGTTTGCCATGGTACACGAAGAGGCGCCCCGGCCTACACGTCCTTTGGGAAATTGTACAAAAGGACTCGCCGTCGTCTCACTGACATGTTGGAACGGGACCGCATGTCAATGAAACATGGTGTGTAATTTCTCGTGCAAAATGCGATCTGGCCGCGTTGGCCCGAGGTGCCACATTAGTTATCGACCTTTATTTTTTTAACATACAATTTGAGTGGATAGCTCCTGTGGTCATCACACGTGAGCGGATATATAGGTGGGCTAGGTGGGCAGGCGGCAACAATCTAAGTGCTAAAAGAGTTGATCTCGAAAAAAGAGTTGATCCAATGCTTGGTTTTGTTTGGATTTTCCAACTCTGACCATTGGATAGAGTGAATCAATGGCTTACGTTCAAAGTTATTCTCATACTGTAGAATGGTATAGGAACGTGGAGAGATTTGGTTGATTTTATATCGCGGAATAATATAAAATATTATGAGCGCAGACGCTCCACCCCGAGGTTTGTAGCTCCTTCTCGGTCGTCGGGAATCTATGTTCTTCCACTCTTTCGTTTAAGACATGAGCTTTGTTCATCCTGTTGCCGGCACGTGGGACATCTATATGCCTCCATTTTACAAAATCATACTATATGCCTCCATGACACGCGGGACATCTAGCATCAAGGTGGCGTGTCACGCAAGAAAAGGGAGATATGCAGTGCGTAAGTGAGTCGTGCACTTCGATGGCACCTAGTACTACGCAATATTTTTTTCTCCTCGATGGCACGTGAATAGTGCACGTACTCAATGACAGAGAATGGGATGGTAGCCATGGACATGGTCGGCCCTTTTTGAAGAGAGTACTAATAAATACGTAACTTTGATGTGTCCCATCAACTCGCAGAACGACGAGAAGCTTGCTTACTACGCCTTCTCCCTCGCCAACGCGTGCGCGGTGGGTCGCAGCACGAGGAGAAACTTTTGCTTACAAGCGGTGGACGTGCATCAGTTCATTTGGTGTCAGATTGCCAGAAGTAGTACCATCATTATTGTTCGACTTCCGGAAGAGGAGAAGAGCCAAGCGCAAGGACTCCTACTAACCTAGTACAGTACTACTATAGCCAAAGCTGGTCCACCTTTTTAGAGCATGGTTAATTAATATAGGCGGCTCTTGCAGCGGCACATCATTTAGAGCAAGTACTCTCTTCGTAGGATCAAAGGAAGTGAAACAAAAGTTGGAGTGGATGCTAGATTGCCAATTAAAACATGATTACATAGGAAAAAATCCTATAGCATTCTACCCTATGAATCAAATGACCAATGTAGGAAAATTATGAGGGGGGTGTCTCCAACAATGTTCCTCGGCTCGCACCTAGCATCACGGTGGTCGAACTTGGAGTCATTCATCTGGTACACGTGGCATCTCAGATCTGGTACTCCAATATTAGGTTGGCTCTATGTGATGTGGCAACTTCATATACTAACCGGATGCTGGCTATACTACTACGGTACTCACACTCCAAGAAGTGACTCGAAAACAATTCATAAATTGAGTCTATGACACACATTTGCAAATGTACCATTCATTACATACAACAAGTAATCAACACACAACGACAATGATGATACATGTTGGATTATAGATTATTTCCAACAAAACATTCTAGTAAATACTGAAGTTTTCATCACACAACAAATAACAAGCAATGAAATGAACTTCAACTCAACCAATCCTTGGCATTGGAAACACTTGCTTTGAACCATAGGTGCTCTGGGAAGGGCCAGCTATTGTCAATATCAAGAGCAACGCAGGACTGATCATCCAGGCTGAAGCGGCATATATCAGGAGAAGGGTAGGGAACCACCGCAATGTCCGAGGTATAGATACAGTTGCTTCTCATAAATCATAGTAACGTTGTGTCAACAGCAGCTGGATCGCCTTTAACCATCATTGGATAGTTTGGTCCAAGGAAGAGCGAGTTTGCTCCAAGACTATCAATATTGTACCAGGGAGAAGGTGTTGGCGCTAGCACACCAATATCCATCCCGAATACCCTGCAACGGGTGTTGGAATAGGTCCGGAGAGGGTGACCATGGGAGACAACACGTGCTCCCTCAGTAGTAACAATCTTAGTGCACTGTATACAAACAAGAAGAGGTGATCCATCGGAATTAGTTGCCAGCCGCCACTGAGTATATAAGTCCTGCTCGTCCTCATGATCGTGATCATCACCATGGTCATCTCCCCCTTGGTTATAAAAAATTTCAAGTATAGGTGGTGGAATGTTCACAGGACCTTGGAAACACAAGAAGAAGGTTAATTAGTAAAGGGAAACTTGCTAACACGCATGCATGTGGATGAAACAATTATAATTACGGTGGAAGACAAACGTACCGAAACAACGAGGATCCCATGCAAAAACAATGCCACGAGTGGTGGAAGCAAACACAAGATCCTCGTATTTAATTGCATTATAGTACTCATCATCCATGTACAGAAACTGATTTTCGAGCAATATCCATGGACGAACCATGGAATCAGTAACGACGGCAACAAGCTTGTCAAATATAGCAACAACTTCATAGTTCTCATAATTCCAAGAGCGGTTGAGAACTCGACAAATTGCTATCTTCCGTAGACGACAGCCACCATGATCGTATTTGAACGTGCGTAGATCATCTGTGTGCTTAACCTCAGGGCACTCTGAGATTTTTGGAAGTGGAATCCACTGACGAGTGTACACATTCACAAGTTCCCACTCGCAATTGTACCCAATATAAACAACCCAATCTCCATTTGCGCCAGCCCGGGCCTTACCCTTAAGTGATGGCATCTTGACATCACATGTATCATTATCAAGCGGCATCAACTTGCACAAGGCAAGGCCTCCGTCGTCCGCGCCCATGCGAACAGGCTTATAGCGAAGAAGATAAGGGAGATCAAACCGCTCCTAGACCCTTGGGTTCCTTGTAATGATGTTATTAGTTGAGTCAAGAATGTTCTTGAACGAACCTGCCATGCTAGCCGAGGTGATGACGTCGCACCGATCAATGAGTTCCCCCACCACGTCATCTTTCAGATCGGGGCAAGAATAACGGGGTCGTTTCCGGCTTGTTCCCTCCATGGAGAAGACGATCGAACAATGGCAGAAGGCAGGGTGAAGGCAAATGAAGGAGGGCGGAAGAGCGTGCGACAACAGTTCCAAATCGAGAGGGAAAGGCGAAGAGTCGGTGGACGGTTGCCAGTTTGCCACGGTACACGAAGAGGCGCCCCGGCCTACACGTCCTTTCGGAAATTGTACAAAAGGACTCGCCGTTGTCTCACTGACATGTTGGAATGGGACCACATGTCAACGAAACATGGTGTGTAATTTCTCGTGCAAAATGCGATATGGCCGCGTTGGCCCAGAGTGCCGTATTATTTCTCGACTTTATTTTTTTAATGGCGTGCCATTCAGTTTTGAAGCACGATTAACCGG
Source organism: Triticum aestivum (assembly GCF_018294505.1). Taxonomy (NCBI): domain Eukaryota; kingdom Viridiplantae; phylum Streptophyta; class Magnoliopsida; order Poales; family Poaceae; genus Triticum; species Triticum aestivum. Next base: position 119,500,755 of record NC_057814.1, read on the forward strand.
TAATGTTTGCAGAGAAAATATAAACTACTCTACCACTACTCCACCTCTAGTACTAGTAGTGTAAAAAAGATATATAGGCTGGAGCTTCAGAGCTTTCTTGCTAAGGGCTGCCCACTTGATCCTCACACTATCACCCTCTCTCCAGATCTAAAAAAGACGGCCTCTCTCTCCCTCCTCACCGGTGGTCACAGATCCGCCGGGGAAGAAAAGGACGTGCGGCGTTGATGCACTCATCGTTGGCGAGGGAGGTCACGCACTGACGACAAGGCCGTCCTCTTAGACCTAGCGCCCGCACGGGATGGCCTCCGTCCCCAAGCTCGCTGCCGTAGTGCGTGCGGAGGACGACGACCACGAGCGAAGCTACTTCCCGCTGACCCTCAGGTATGCTACCTCTTTTCGAACCATACCCTTGTTCTATTGCCCCATCTGCCACGTCGTTGCATGTGGATCTTTTTCCATTCCAGCATCTTCCCAATTTGCTATCCTCTGCTCTACTGGTCACGCAAACGAAAACCTTAATTTGCACTATTAAAGGAAACCCTACTTCATGCAAACTAATCCATGTCTGCGTTGAATAAGGAAAGGAAGGGAGACTGTACTGTCCAAGAGAGTAGGCATCGAACCCGCATCTGGGTTGAAAAGGGGAAAATCAGTAGCTAAGGAACGAGTCTCATGTCTCTTGGTTGAAGAAGGGTAGAAAGGCATGACAACGCAATAGAGAATGACCAGGTCGATCGGTTTGTTGTCCTCACATAGGAAAAGGGGGCTAAACATAACAAAAATGGGACGTAATCCACATATGTTGCCTGGATATTTGTTGCTCTAGGCAACCATACCTCCCTCACCACTCTATGCGTCCGTGGAGGTACATCGTACTGGTGCGCCCACTATCCGAATGGTCCTCCCATGCTCTTATTTTCACTTTTTTGCTGTTAGTATAACGCCAGCAGTCAATTCAAGCAATGCTACTGCTAAAGTGATGCCACATTTAACTAATGCCGCACTCAGTCTAATGCCACCGATAAATTTAAGCAATGCGATTTAATGTCACTGGATTATTTCAGGGTTAGCTGTTGATTGTGGATGTATTAAAGATTTTTCAGCTAAGGCATTCTAATGATGTTGCACAGCTAGTATACCAACGATGAAACTTGTTACTACCTTCAGATTTTTGCACTGTTAATGCTTATAGATTACATACCTCACTTTCATGAGATAAGTTAATTTTTTTGTATAGTGTCACCAAAATGCCAAGGCGCTGATGTCATTTTATTTTGGTTAAACTGCACAAAAAATTATGAAGACAAGAGGAAAGGTCAAGAGTGGGCACCTCCTCCTACGGCTGTTCTCTTGATTCGTTCGATCAAGTTTTTATGTTTGATCGATTATCAAGATTGGGATAGCAATTTTTAAGGTCCCCCCGAGTTCGAAATGGTATTTACCTTGGAGGTACATGGTTTGCAATTTTTTATACTGTCATTAGTTAATAATGCTAGTTACCTTCAAACTTTTGTATTTGGTTTAATTCTCATGCACAGCTAGTATACCAATGCTGAAACATGTTACCTTTACATTTTGTATTGTTAATTCTTATAGAAATCTTCCAGTGCTAGAGTTTATTGAAATATGTTCAGTAAAACCATTATATTGTACGCTGTAATAAAATAACTACTCTACTGTTGCACTAGCCACTGGATTAGTGTATATTTGTAGTATTCGAAATTTCGAATGGTGTTGCATTGGTGTATGGACATAAATAAAGTGTGGCAAGCTTTCCCAGATATGTGCTCAAGAGAACTACTACCTATTTTTCTAAATACTAGACGTTTGGGTACTTTAAACTGGACCGCGAAAACGTCTTATATTAAGGAATAGAGGGTGTAGAGTTCACTCAAATTATCCCGGTAAAGCTAGTCACACCTTTGTTAAAATTAATGTTCATTATGTTATCGGAGGAGGTCTGTAAGTTTGTCTCTAATGCCTGTCGAATACATACCTGACATCATGATGTGATGTTAAGTCGTTTCCTTTTGTACAGTGTCCCTGAATTGTCAAGGCGGTGATGGCATTTTAATTTAGTTGAACTGCGCAAAATATGCTTAAAAGAAGAGGAAAGGTCAGGAATCGATCATTCTTTCAGAAAGAACTATATATGCCTTTCTGACATCAGCGTTGTTGCCTTATTTATTCCTTCAAACAGGTGGTTAGAAACAGTCTTGCTACCTTTTCCCATTAAGAAATTGGAATGCTTATATTTGTGAGTCTATGCTTCAACTAGTGCCACTTTTATAGTAATCACACTTTCAATATCTATGCAAACAGGGATGCTCGATTTTAGTGGAACTGCACAAAAAATCCAACTGGTTCAACATTAGGAGCATGTTTTCTTCCAAACCTTTATATCCAATTGGTGGCACTATGAGCTGTTCATTAAGAAGGTACATGGTTTGCTACTATCTTGCTAATCTTTTTGTACTGTCATTAGATAGTAATACTAGTGGTTTGCATGTGAATTTATTGGCAGGGTGGACCTACATTGGAGGTGCAGGACAGGATTCAATGATTGGATGCTCAATTTCGGTTGTATCGATTTCACCTCTTCCGTCACTGCGAACATGGATATCCTTGGTCTGATGAAGAATAGGTGCTATATTTCTGCTCTAAACAAGCAAATCAATTCAGTATGAAATTGTCCAGGGCAAAACATGACTGTATCAAATTGTCTAATGCAAAACATGACAGATGCTAAGCGGAAGAGACATGTTTAAACCGAAAATACAAGGTGGGGTATATGTTTACTAGCTGCTTGATATTTGTGCAGACACAGATGTCTGCCCATTGCTATTTGGCAAACACACAAAGTGACCGCAATTTTGGTTGAACTGCACAAGAGAATAGTATAGTCACTGCATGCAGTGCCATTTGAAAATTGACACAGAAAGATTGGATAGTCACTTCATGGACTGCAGAAAAGTAGTACTGTACTATTTATTGGCCAACACTAGGTGCTTCATTGCTTTGGTCTGATTATACAATGGGCATCATTTTGCCTAAGTTAAAGTTTGTATTCCGAAAATAGTCTCACCGTGTGATCGAGAGAAGACCAAATCATATTGCAGTGGATGTTCCTCCATCATGTGTGGTTCATTCTCATGGTTCCAGCTGTTGGTGAAACCACTTACGTTTGCAAGAGGAATTGTAGACTTCACAAACAAATTTGTCTTTCAGTCTGTATTGAATGTTGGCCCAGAGAAGCATCCATGTTAGTAGGAAGAACATATGTTTTTTCTAGATCTTTGCTTTTGGAGCTACATATTTGTATATGATCTGTGAATCATTGAGATGCATTAACATGTTGATCTTATGTATGGGGATCGTACTATTTGGTTTTAGTTGTGGCTGATCTTTGCTTTTGGAGCTACATATTTGTATATGATCTGTGAATCATTGAGATGCATTAACAGTTCCTTATATCTGTTCGCTCAGTGTTTACAAGTTATTGATCGATCACTAGCTAGCCTACTAATGCGCTCCTGACAGTTTTAGTTGCGACGCAAGATCCGAAGTGGCAGTTTTTTGAATAAAAATGCCTACCTCTGAAGAAACTGACAAGCTGCTCTGAAGAAAATGCCATGCGAATCTGAAGAAACTGCCAGAGAAAACGTTCGCAAATGCCTTATCTCCTAGCTAAAGTTCATCAACTAATGCCCTCGGTTGCGACTCGTTGCATGTTGCTCCGCGTACTGGCTGCGAGCGATTTTGAGTGCTTGCATGCAGCCGACCGTAATTAAGGCAGCTAACTGATGCGAAAAAAGATGCGCTTTAATTGTTGCGGACCTTTTACATCCGTGGAATCATTATTGACAAGGAGGGAGATGATTCGAGTGCACTCGTTTGAACGTCATGCCGGCGTGCGACCCAGCACAGACGGGACGAGACGGTATAGTCAGAATTTCAGTTTCTCTAGTTTTCCACGGCAAGCTGGCGTGCTAACCAATGCCTGCTTAATTATGCATTGAATTCTGATGACCGTCGCACTACCTTCCGCCTATAAGTACTGTTTCCCGACCTTCTATGGTGGCACCGTGACCCAACTCGCCCTATCCTCATAAGCCCCCACCGGCCCGACGTCGCTCGCCACTTATCCTCGCTCTCACCACTTCTGCCATGCCCCCGCCCGTCCGCGATAGGCGAGGCCGGAGGCGGTCACCGCTGGAACTAGTGTTCGGTTTTTCACCGGAAGGCAGACGGAGGGAGGAGGCATTCTATCGGTCTTTAGTTTGCAATGCGAAGATCGAGGACTTGTTGGAGCGCGACCGCTTGGCGGAGGAGCAGGAGTTTTTGGAGCGTGACCGCTTGGCGGAGGAGCAGCGTATCGCCTATTTACGCCACCAGCGGGACATGGAGCAGCAGCGCACCGACGCTCTGAGTCGCGAGCAGAGCGCCCGCAACTAGGCCGACTACATGGAGGCCGGCGCCCGGCAAATAGCCCTGGAGGCTGTCGGGCACGCACGCGTTTGCGACGCCGATTTTTACTACCAGCTCGTCAAGTGGGTTTCCCGCTTAGAAGCCGAAGCTTCGGTGGACCACGCCGGCATGGAAAGGGCCAACGCGCGCGAGCAACGCGCCCTATCGCACATCTGGCAAGTCTGAGGCGAGGCGGAGGACGCCGGTGCCGGCGTTTCATGTGTACCACAGATGGCGGCCGGCATCGTCTAGTTAGCTAAGAGTAAGTTAGTACTTGTACGCTACTAGAGTATTAGTGGGAGTAGATAGTTAAGTTTGGTATGATGGTTGTCAACGTGGAAGTTCAGTACTCTATATGTGGATTAGACCTGTTACTTTGCTCTGAATGTTGAACTTTCCATTTGAACGTATGGAATGGGCTGTTATTTTTTTAAATGGGTTGTATTTGTCCTCCACAAGTTTAGAGGCTGACTTGTGGGCCTACCAAGTTGAGCGTACACAATCAAGAGATGATTGCACGTGGAGAGGATGACAGCAGGGACCCGCCAAGGTCATGGCAGTACGCAAGCAAGTGCCTCCTTATTTCAAGCCAATAAAAAAATGGCTCCTCCTACTGGATTTCCGACATCTGGGTCCCATGCCATTGTCAACGTAGTCAATAAACGAGAGAATTGCACAACGAGCGGCTGACACCATGGACTCAGCAGCTCGCCCAGTTATTTTTGTTTTGGGTTAATTTGATAAATGTCACTCCAAATCTGGTGTTTCTGAGAAATGCCACTGCAATTTCCAAACTTTGAAAAATGCCATTTCATGCCATTTCCAGTGGCATTTTTCGAAGTCTGGAGTGGCGTTTTTCAAAGTTTGGAAATTGCAGTGGCGTTTTCCAAAGTTTGCAAAAATTGCAGTGGCATTTTTCAAAGTTTGGAAATTGCAGTGGCATTTTTATGAATCGCCATAATTGGAGTGGCATTTATCTAATTTGTTTTTGAGACGGAAGCAGGGTGTTAACTGGGCTCTGCGGGGCACTCTCGCCTGTCTAGACAACCTTCTCTTTTAGGTTTACCACAGACATGCCCAGTAGTTTTTTTTCTTTCTTTCTGAAAATGGCTAGCCCAGTTTTCTTGTGATTTGCCAAGTAAGTCGCTTTGTCAGGCCTGTTGGGCTGCAAATCTTTCAAGACGAGGAGAGCTTCATTCGGCTGGCCGAGAAAATGGCCTATCAGTAATGAGAAATGGGATGTACATTTTTAAAACACATCAAACCGGCAATTAGTTTCAAATTTCTTTTTTTTCATTTCGAGATTTTAAATTGCATTAATTTTTATGCATGGACAATTTGTTGGATTTTATATTGATATACATTTATTTTTAAAATCAGTTTGAATGTGACTCGAAATTTCGGGATTAAAAACAGTTCGAACCGCACCGAAATATGCAAAATTTCATATAATTTTTTAACCGTGGCCACAATATGGGCTGTAATGCTAACAAAAAGAATATGGGCTCCAAAAAAACCTTAAGAATTAGCAAAAGGGCTGTAAATTATTAGAAATAATGGCAGATGGGTTGTATGCTGTTTTCCACAGATTTGAGGCTTTCCTAAAAAAAAGGTTGACGCACAAGCAGTGACTGTTGGATGTCCATCCAAAGGCCGTCATGCTTCTTTAATCTCTGCTCTTCCTGCTCCAGCTGCTCAAACAAGCGCCGGCGGGACTACCTGCTGCCTCCTCCCCGCGGCCGGCTGTGCTGCCACGCAGGCCTCACCGCCCCACCGTACTCCCATCACTGGCCTAACCATCCCTCTACTCACCCACACCTGCTGTTATTCTCCGGCGACGGCAGACGAACCAGTAAACCCTCGTACAGTCGTACTCCCCTCCGCGTGGGAAACAACTGCCGAGTCTTCCCTGCCTCCGTGTCATTCCCTTCCTAGGACTCGCCGTCGTCCACCGCCCTGGTGCTCTCGGCGCGGCCTGATCAACGTGGTCAACGACCGACATGCATCTGAAGTGGATTGTACGTGGAGAGGCTGACAACTGGGTCCATGGCCGCACGCAAGGAAATGCCTCCTTATTACGCGCAAAATAATGATTCCTCCACCTGACATCTGGGACCCACCGGAAGGGCCTCTGTATTTCGCGAAAAAAAACGTTACCGCCGCTGACAGCTCGGACCCACCAGCTATATCTTCGCACGTAAGGAAGTGCGTCCTTATTACGCACAAAAAATGAATACTCCCCCTGCTAGCTGGGACCCAGTATAGTGGCAGGCTGACTTGTGGGCCTACTAAGTTGACGGGGACGGAGGGCTTTGTCAACTTAGTCAATATGCACGATTCTAGCTCCAGTGACCGTACGATGTCCATCCAACGGCCGTACGTAGTGCTTCTTCAACCTCTGGTCTTCTTGCTCCAGCCGCCAAAACCAGCGCCGGTCGTGCCTCGTGCTCCTGCCTCCGTGGCCGGCTGCAATGCGGCGGAGGCCTCACCGCCCCCTACTACTCCCACCGTTGGCCAGGCCATCCCTCTACTCACCCACACCCCATGTTATTCTGCGGCGACGGCAGCCTCACACCGCAGCGAACCAGTGAACCCTCATACTCCTCTACGCGTGGGCATCCACTATCGCGTCTTCCCCGGCTCCGCGTCGTCCCCTTCCTAGGCCTCGCCGTCGTCCACCGCCCTGGTGCTCTTGGCGCGGCGTGGTTAACGTGGTCAAGGAACGACTTCCATCGAAAGAGTACTGTATGTGGAGAGGCTGACAGCTGGGTCCACGGCAGCCGCAAGGAAGTGCCTCCTTATTACGTGGAAAATAAATATTCCTCCACCTGACAGCGGGGACCCACTAGACGGGCCACCGTATTTGGCGAAAAAACGTTTCCCCCTGACTGCTGGGACCCACCGGACAGGCCACCGTATTTCGCGAAAAAAACGTTCCCCCGCTGTCAGCTCAGACCCACCGGAAGTGCCGCCTCATTACGCACAAAAAAAATGAATACTCCCCCTGCTTGTTGGGACCCACCTTGGTGGGTGGCTGACTTGTGGGCCTTCTAAGTTGACGGGGACGGAGTGCTTTGTCAACTTAGTCAATATGAACGATTCTAGCTCCAGTGACCGTACAATGTCCATCCTACGGCCGTAGTGCTTCTTCAACCTCTGGTCTTCTTGCTCCAGCCGCCCAAAGCAGCGCCGGTCGTGTCGCATGCTCCTGCCTCCCGTGGCCGGCTGTGCTGCCGCGGAGGCCTCACCGGCCCCTACTATTCCCACCGCTGGCCAGGCCCTGCGGCGACGGCAGCCTCACACCGCAGCCGAACCAGTGAACCCTCGTACTCCTCTCCGCGCGGGCTTCCACTGTCGCGTCTTCCCCGGCTCCGCATCGTCCCCTTCCTAGGCCTCGCCGTCGTCCACCATCCTGGTGCTCTCGGCGTGGCGTGGTCAACGTGGTCAAGGAACGACTTCCATCGGAAGAGTATTGTACATGGAGAGGCTGACAGCTGGGTCCACGGCCGTAGCAAGGAAGTGCCTCCTTATTACGCGCAAAATAATTATTCCTCCACCTGACAGCGGGGACCCACCGGACGGGCCATCGTATTTCGCAAAAAAAATGTTTCCCCCTGACTGCTGGGACCCACCAGCTACATCTTCGCATGCAAGGAAGTGCGTCCGGGCAAAAAAACGATTCGCCCCCCTGACTGCTGGGACCCACCAGCTACATCTTCGCACGCAAGGAAGTGCCTGACAGTCGGGACCCACCTGGTCGAAGCGTACGTAGCGTTGTCATTCTGGTCGCGAATGTGTACGTACATACTGGTCGATGTAGAGGCGCGCACATGTCGTAGTAGAGGCGCGCACGTAGCATGTACACGTACGTACAGCGGCCAAGTTGCAAGAAAGTCAATACGGCCACGTACGTACATACGGGCGGGATCTCGAACGCCTACTCGCGCGTACGTACGGCCAGGGCTCATGTACATGGCTGGGTCGGAACGGAGAAACTGCGTTGTCGTCGTGTTCATGGGGAGGCAACGGAATGCGTCGCGTTCATCGGGAGGCAACGGAACGCGTGGGAGCCAACCGGCTTGGACGGAACAGCCGATGGAAACGAGGCCTGGCGTACCACAGAACGGAGGAAACGGCCTTGTGTTTGACCGGCCACGTTCGAAATGGGATCCTGTTCATCGAGAGGGGTCTGGCGTACCACAAAACGGAGGAAACGGACCTCCTACGGTCGAAACGGGGGTCCTGTTGATCGGGAGGGGTGTGGTGTACCGCAAAACGGAGGAAACGGACTTGTGTTGGAGCGCTACGGTCGAAACAGGGGTCATGTTCATCGGGAGGGGTGTGGCGTACCGCAAAATGGGACTCCATGGGATACTGTTCATCCCCACCGTCGACCCCCTCCAGCCTCCACGGGCTACTGTTCATCCACCGTCGACCTCCTCCAGCCTCCACCTACGACTGTTCATCCACGGGCTCCTGTTCATCCATCCTCCACCACGCGCTACTCCACCGGCTACTGTTCAACCAGCCCTGTCCACGGGCTCCTGTTCAACCACCCCTCCACGGGCTATTGTTCATCCAGCCCTCCACCGTCTACTGTTCATCCTGCCCTCCACGGGGTGGTCCTGTTCATCCAGCCCTCCACGGGGTCCTGTTCATCCAGCCCCAGCCGGCTCGATCGATCGGGGTCCTGTTCATCCAGAAGCAACACCACGGGTCATGTTCATCCACCCCCACCGGGAACTGTTCATCCAACCCCCCCAGCAACGCTCACTGTTCATCCAGAGGCAACACCACGGGGTCATGTTCATCCACCCCCACCGGGAACTGTTCATCCAAACCCCCCCAGCAACGCTCACTGTTCATCCAGAGGCAGCATCGATCGGCTTCATTTAGCAGCAGTAGCGAAGGAATCGCTCAATCGGGTTCAGTTAACAGCCGATCGCTCGAGTTCAGTAACGCGTAGCCTGCAATGCAATCGCTCGGGTTCAGTGGGAGCCCAACGCCTCGCTCGGGTTCAGGTAGAGGCCAACACCTCGCACCCACGCGCGTGCGTGTACGAGAGAAACGCGCATCGCTCGGCCCCGACCACCCACCGTAACCGGGAACACCCCGATATTTTCCTCGCCCTCGCTTCTACCACGGTTTTTCCATCATGGACGGCCCAAAGAATGTCATGCAGCTACGTCTCCGGCCCGCCCAGGACGAAAAGCCCATTTTCTGTCATGATTTTTTGTCATAGAAGTAGGACCCCACCACATCTATGATGATACCGGGTTTTGTCACAATTATCGTCATAGAAGTGTCATAAGTATGACAGAAAAAAAATTCGTTCGGCCCAAAATGTCACGGAGGTGTCTTTTTTTTGTAGTGCATCCCGCAACTAACTCATTAGTCACATTGCTTGCAAGGCTTATAGTGATGTGCATTACCGAGAGGGCCTAGAGATACCTCTCCGACAATCGGAGTGACAAATGCTAATCTCGATCTATGCCAACTCAACAAACACCATCAGAGACACCTGTAGAGCATCTTTATAATCACCCAGTTACGTTGTGACGTTTGATAGCACACAAAGTGTTCCTCCGGTATTCGGGAGTTGCATAATCTCATAGTCATAGGAACATGTATAAGTCATGAAGAAAGCAATAGCAACAAACTAAATGATCATCGTGCTAAGCTAACGGATGGGTCAAGTCAACCACATCATTCTCTAATGATGTGATCCCGTTAATCAAATGACAACTCATGTCTATGGCTAGGAAACTTAACCATCTTTGATTCAACGAGCTAGTCAAGTAGAGGCATACTAGTGACACTCTATTTGTCTATGTATTCACACATGTACTAAGTTTCCGGTTAATACAATTCTAGCATGAATAATAAACATTTATCATGATATAATGAAATATCATGTTTTGCTCGTGAGAGAGGCTTAGTCAATGGGTCTGCAACACTCAGATCCGTATGTATCTTGCAAATCTCTATGTCTCCCTCCTTGACTTGATCGCGGATGGAATTGAAGCGTCTCTTGATGTGCTTGGTTCTCTTGTGAAATCTGGATTCCTTTGCCAAGGCAATTGCACCAGTATTGTCACAAAAGATTTTCATTGGACCCGATGCACTAGGTATGACACCTAGATCGGATATGAACTCCTTCATCCAGACTCCTTCATTTGCTGCTTCCGAAGCAGCTATGTACTCCGCTTCACACGTAGATCCCGCCATGACATTTTGCTTAGAACTGCACCAACTTACAGCTCCACCGTTCAATATAAATACGTATCCGGTTTGTGACTTAGAGTCATCCGGATCAGTGTCAAAGCCTGCATCGACGTAACCATTTACGACGAGCTCTTTGTCACCTCCATAAACGAGAAACATATCCTTAGTCATTTTCAGGTATTTCAGGATGTTCTTGACCGTTGTCCAGTGATCCACTACTGGATTACTTTGGTACCTCCCTGCTAAACTAATAGCAAGGCACACATCAGGTCTGGTACACAGCATTTCATACATGATAGAACCTATGGCTGAAGCATAGGGAATGACTTTCATTTTCTCTCTATCTTCTGCAGTGGTCGGGCATTGAGTCCGACTCAATTTCACACCTAGTAACACAGGCAAGAACCCTTTCTTTGCTTGATCCATTTTGAACTTCTTCAGAACTTTGTCAAGGTATGTGCTTTGTGAAAGTCCAATTAAGCGTCTTGATCTATCTCTATAGATGTTGATTCCCAATATATAAGCAGCTTCACCGAGGTCTTTCATTGACAAACTCTTGTTCAAGTATCCGTTTATGCTATCCAGAAATTCTATATCATTTCCAATCAACAATATGTCATCCACATATAATATTAGAAATGCTACAGAGCTCCCACTCACTTTCTTGTAAATACAGACTTCTCCAAAAGTCTGTATAAAACCATATGCTTTGATCACATTATCAAAACGTTTATTCCAACTCCGAGATGCTTGCACCAGTCCATAAATGGATCGCTGGAGCTTGCACACTTTGTTAGCATCCTTTGGATCGATAAAACCTTCGGGTTGCATCTTATACAACTCTTCTTCCAGAAATCCATTCAGGAATGCAGTTTTTACATCCATTTGCCAAATTTCATAATCATAAAATGCAGCAATTGCTAACATGATTCGGACGGACTTAAGCATCGTTACGGGTGAGAAGGTCTCATCGTAGTCAACTCCTTGAACTTGTCGAAAACCTTTTGCAGCAAGTCGAGCTTTGTAGACAGTAACATTACCGTCAGCGTCAGTCTTCTTCTTGAAGATCCAATTATTCTCTATGGCTTGCCGATCATCGGGCAAGTCAACCAAAGTCCACACTTTGTTCTCATACATGGATCCCATCTCAGATTTCATGGCCTCAAGCCATTTCGCGGAATCTGGGCTCATCATCGCTTCCTCATAGTTCGTAGGTTCGTCATGGTCAAGTAACATGACCTCCAGAACAGGAATACCGTACCACTCTGGTGCGGATCTTACTTTGGTTGACCTACGAGGTTCGGTAGTAACTTGATCTGAAGTGACATGATCATCATCATTAGCTTCCTCACTAATTGGTGTAGGAGTCACAGGAACTGATTTCTGTGATGAACTAATTTCCAATAAGGGAGCAGGTACAGTTACCTCATCAAGTTCTACTTTCCTCCCACTCACTTCTTTCGAGAGAAACTCCTTCTCTAGAAAGGATCCATTCTTAGCTACGAATGTCTTGCCTTCGGATCTATGATAAAAGGTGTACCCAACAGTCTCCTTTGGGTATCCTATGAAGACACATTTCTCCGACTTGGATTTGAGCTTATCAGGTTGAAGCTTTTTCACATAAGCATCGCAGCCCCAAACTTTAAGAAACGACAACTTGGTTTCTTGCCAAATCACAGTTCATAAGGTGTCGTCTCAACAGATTTAGATGGTGCCCTATTTAACGTGAACGAAGTCGTCTCTAAAGCATAACCCCAAAATGATAGCGGTAAATCAGTAAGAGACATCATAGATCGCACCATATCTAAAAAAGTGCGGTTAGGATGTTCAGACACACCATTACGCTGTGGTGTTCTGGGTGGCATGAGTTGCGAAACTATTCCGCATTGTTTCAAATGAAGACCAAACTCGTAACTCAAATATTCTCCTCCACGATCAGATCGCAGAAACTTTATTTTCTTGTTACGATGATTTTCCACTTCTCTCTGAAATTCTTTGAACTTTTCAAATGTTTCAGACTTATGTTTAATCAAGTAGATATACCCATATCTGCTCAAATCATCTGTGAAGGTCAGAAAATAACGATACCCGCCGCGAGCCTCAATATCCATCGGACCACATACATCAGTATGTATGATTTCCAATAAATCTGTTGCTCGCTCCATTGTTCCAGAGAACGGAGTTTTAGTCATCTTTCCCATGAGGCATGGTTCGCAAGTACCAAGTGATTCATAATCAAGTGATTACAAAAGTCCATTAGAATGGAGTTTCTTCATGCGCTTTACACCAATATGACCCAAACGGCAGTGCCACAAATAAGTTGCACTATCATTATCAACTCTGCATCTTTTGGCTTCAATATTATGAATATGTGTGTCACTACTATCAAGATTCAACAAAAATAGACCACTCTTCAAGGGTGCATGATCATAAAAGATATTACTCATATAAATAGAACAACCATTATTCTCGGATTTAAATGAATAACTGTCTCGCATCAAACAAGATCCAGATATAATGTTCATGCTTAACGCTGGCACCAAATAACAATTATTTAGGTCTAAAACTAATCCTGAAGGTAGATGTAGAGGTAGCGTGCCGACGGCGATCACATCGACTTTGGAACCATTTCCCACACGCATCGTCACCTCGTCCTGAGCCAATCTTCGCTTAATCCGTAGTCCCTATTTCGAGTTGCAAATATTAGCAACAGAACCAGTATCAAATACCCAGGCACTACGGCGAGCATTAGTAAGGTACACATCAATAACATGTATATCACATATAACTTTGTTCACCTTGCCATCCTTCTTATCCGCCAAATACTTGGGGCAGTTCCGCTTCCAGTGACCAATCCCTTTGAAGTAGAAGCACTCAGTCTCAGGCTTAGGTCCACACTTGGTCTTCTTCACTTGAGCAGCAACTTGCTTGCCGTTCTTCTTGAAGTTCCCCTTCTTCCCTTTACCCTTTTTCTTGAAACTGGTGGTCTTGTTGACCATCAACACTTGATGGTCCTTCTTGATTTCTACCTCCGCAGCCTTTAGCATTGCGAAGAGCTCGGGAATCGTCTTATCCATCCCTTGCATGTTATAGTTCATCATGAAGCTTTTGTAGCTTGGTGGCAGTGATTGAAGGACTCTATCAATGACACTATAAACCGGAAGATTAACTCCCAGCTTAGTCAAGTGATTATGATACCCAGACATTTTGAGTATATGCTCACTGACAGAACTATTCTCCTCCATTTTGCAGCTATAGAACTTATTGGAGACTTCATATCTCTCAATCCGGGCATTTGCTTGAAATATTAACTTCAACTCCTGGAACATCTCATATGCTCCATGACGTTCAAAACATCGTTGAAGTCCTGGTTCTAAGCCATAAAGCATGGCACACTGAACTATCGAGTAGTCATCAGCTTTGCTCTGCCAGGCGCTCACAACGTCTGGTGTTGCTCATGCAGCGGGTCTTGCACCTAGCGGTGCTTCCAGGGCGTAATTCTTCTGTGCAGCAATGAGGATAATCCTCAAGTTACGGACCCAGTCCGTGTAGTTGCTACCATCATCTTTCAACTTTGCTTTCTCAAGGAACGCATTAAAATTCAACGGAACAACAGCACGGGCCATCTATCTACAATCAACATAGACAAGCAAAATACCATCAGGTACTAAGTTCATGATAAATTTAAGTTCAATTAATCATATTACTTAAGAACTCCCACTTAGATAGACATCCCTCTAATCATCTAAGTGATCACGTGATCCAAATCAACTAAACCATGTCCGATCATCACGTGAGATGGAGTAGTTTTCAATGGTGAACATCACTATGTTGATCATATCTACTATATGATTCACACTCGACCTTTCGGTCTCGGTGTTCCAAGGCCATATCTGCATATGCTAGGCTCGTCAAGTTTAACCCGAGTATTCTGCGTGTGCAAAACTGGCTTGCACCCGTTGTATGTGAACGTAGAGCTTATCACACCCGATCATCACGTGGTGTCTCAGCACGACGAACTTTCGCAACGGTGCATACTCAGGGAGAACACTTGTACCTTAAAATTTAGTGAGAGATCATCTTATAATGCTACCGCTGAACTAAGCAAAATAAGATGCATAAAGGAACCAATAGCGGAACCTGGATGCTCATATTGGCTCCTACATATTCTACGAAGATCTTTATCGGTCAAACCGCATAACAGCATACGTTGTTCCCTTTGTCATCGCTATGTTACTTGCCCGAGATTCGATCGTCGGTATCTCAATACCTAGTTCAATCTCGTTACCGGCAAGTCTCTTTACTCGTTCCGGAATATATCATCCCACAACTAACTCATTACTTGCATTGCTTGCAAGGCTTATAGTGATGTGCATTACCGAGAGGGCCCAGAGATACCTCTCCGACAGTCGGAGTGACAAATCCTAATCTTGATCGATGCCAACTCAACAAGTACCATCGGAGACACCTGTAGAGCACCTTTATAATCACCCAGTTACGTTGTGACGTTTGGTAGCACACAAAGTGTTCCTCCGGTATTCAGGAGTTGCATAATCTCATAGTCAAAGGAACATGTATAAGTCATGAAGAAAGCAATAGCAATATACTAAATGATCAAATGCTAAGCTAACGGTATGGGTCAAGTCAATCACATCATTCTCTAATGATATGATCCCGTTAATCAAATGACAACTCATGTCTATGGCTAGGAAACTTAACCATCTTTGATTCAACGAGCTAGTCAAGTAGAGGCATACTAGTGACACTTTGTTTGTCTATGTATTCACACATGTACTAAGTTTCCGGTTAATACAATTCTAGCATGAATAATAAACATTTATCATGATATAAGGAAATATAAATAACAACTTTATTATTGCCTCTAGGGCATATTTCCTTCAATCAATCCCATGCACACTCCCACCACCTAGAAAAAGAAGCGCCACCATGTGATATTGCAACATCAATATATGCAACCACACACACAGAAATTTCCCCACATAAATATATGTTGGTTAACAGATAACAGAGAATCACACCACGAAAGGCCCACCAAATCACCGCATTATAAATAAAAATAAAACACACTCTATCATCTCTCCCACCTGCCAAAATAAATATTCCATCAGTTATAAAATACTCCCTCTGTTCCTTTATATAAGGTGTATTTGTTCTTTGATAAAATTCCACAATGTAAGGTGCATTTCTTCTAATTCCTCGTAATTCCGTCTTTAGCCCTTCAAATAAAGGAAAATATCTCTCCCCCGGTTGCATGTATCTCTTCTTGTAAAGAGAAGAAGGAAAATATCTCTCTCCTGATTGCGTGCATCTCTTACTTTCCTGGCATAAATGATTTAGTTGCCGCTAATCAATGATTTAGACGAGGTTAATTTCTTCCTAACATGTGTATAATTATATGTCTTGGTCACCGTGCCGAAAATAATACACCTTACATAAAGGAATAGATGGAGTATAATGGGTATTAGTTTTTCAGAAAGTCAATTTTCTTTAGCTTTTACCAAGTTCCGAGCAAAAATATATATCAACATCCACAATATTAAAAAAAGTATGGAAATTCATTCCATTATGAATCTAAAAGTACGATTTGATATTATGGATTTTGATATATTTCTCTATAAATTTGATCAAACTTAAAATTTTGACTTTCCAAAAAAGTAATATACCTTCTATTTTGATGCAGAGTGATTATTTTTTTAAGAAACCCAACAACATGAACAGCCCAGCAAAGCGCGCACAACCCTTCTAGTAAATGGCGGTTTTGCATGTCAGTTGAAATGTAAATTTTATTTACATGTCTTGTAAAGATGGAGCCGGTCTTTGGCATCCCACGGTACTCTTCTAGTAAATGGCGGTTTTGCATGTCAGTTGAAATGTAAATTTGAACAGCTGTATATCCAACCATACTAACATGTTGGTGTGGTGGGAACAGCAGCCTGCATCGAGCAGATAATCAATCACTCTTGACCAAAACGCGTAGGCAATAACGTATTCTAGGACCTTGGCGGCATCAATGGAGATTTCTGCGCCCGGCAATGTACAGTAGACGTTTCTTTCGTTCCGGAGAAGGAGGGCGCATCTAGGTCGCGACTTGCGAGTCCGCCAATTCCTGACTGGAATCTGCTGTTCTAACCGTCGTCGGTTGTTCATGTTAAAAAAACTCCGTCCAAGTCAGCCAAGTTCTAACCGTCGACGGTTGTCTTGCTGATTGCTACTAGCCGCCGTTGGAATCTTTTGCTCAGTTCCATTTTTCGTGCTCTACATTTTCATTCACTCGTGTCAAGTCATTGACTGACTTGGCGTTTCTGACTTGGAATGGCACACGCACAGGGAAGTGATGCTGCGATCTGTCTATCGAACATTGCGCATAAGCAACAGAAAGTGCTCTTTTAATCACGATTTTAATCCTTTTTTTTTTTGCAGGAAATCACGATCTTAATCCTGAGCTCACATCTTTCCCGTGAACAGTAAAATAAAAAATTCAGATTTTTTTCTGTGATAAACATTGATAAATGCTTTCACTGCATGCAAAAAATTATGACAAAATGACATTTGTGGAAATGTGAACAAAAAAAATACAAAATCAATGCTCCTGAATGCTTCCAACAATAGTGTTTTCAAAGCATTGTTTTTTTTTCTTTGCCCACATTTTCATGAATGTCATTTCGTGACAAATTTTTGCGTGCAATGAAAACATCCATCAATGTTTATGAAAAAAATTAGAATTTTTTAAATTATTTTACTTTTTTATTTTACTGTTCAGGAGGGAGCTTGTAAGCTCGGGTGCAAAAACTACACGTCCGCTATTAACTAGCTAGCCAATGGCGGCTAGCGCTTTTTATACTGTACCAATTAAAAAGAAACAACAACCATGGCGACCAACCAATCAACGGTGAAATCCAACGGATATGCTGCTTATACATAACAAACAAGAAATCATTGTCGCCCCTGCACTGTACACCAGAAGTTCCAGCGAGAAAGTGAGAATGGCGGCATCCGGTGCTGCTCTGTGTCTCTCCGTCCTGCTCCTCATCGCCGTCTGTTGCCGCTCCGACGTCGACTTCATCTACCAGGGATTCCAGCACGCGCCCAACCTGAGCCTGGACGGGTCGGCGTCGGTGCTGCGCGGCGGCGCGCTCCGGCTCACCAACGACAGCGAGCGCCTCGTCGGCCACGCCTTTTACGGCTCCCCCGTGGCCCTGGGCACGGTCGGTGACAGCCAGAGCGGTGGCGGCCACGCGGTCTCCTCCTTCAGCACCGCCTTCGTCTTCGACATCGTGACCGTCGGCACCGGCGGCGGCCACGGCCTCGCCTTCGTGGTGGCCCCGTCCAGGGCGCTCCCCGGCGCGTCGCCCGAGATCTACCTCGGCGTCCTCGGGCCGAACACTATCGGAAAGGTCTCCAACCATGTGTTTGCCGTCGAGTTCGACACGGTCACTGACCTGGGGATGAATGAGACCAATGGCAACCACGTCGGCGTCGACGTCAACAGCCTCGTGTCTAATGTGTCCGAGCAGGCCGCGTACTACACCACCAGCGCCGGCGGGGAGGACAGGAAGGTGCCCGTGAAGCTGGAGAGCGCACAGCAGATCCAGGCGTGGATAGACTACGACGGCGGTAGCAGTCTGCTCAACGTGACCGTCGCCCCGGTGTCCGTGACTGACCGGCCGCACCGGCCGCTCATATCAACAAAGCTTGATCTCCGATCGGTCTTCAAGGAGAACATGTACGTCGGCTTCTCATCGGCGACGGGGAAGCTCGCGAGCTCGCACTACATCCTGGCATGGAGTTTCCGGACCAATGGGCTCGCCCAGCCCATCGATCTCCGGCGGCTGCCAAAGGTCCCCAGGCAGAGAACGCCGGCTCCCAAGGTCCTCATCATCAAATTCGCCGCGGTGGCTTGTGCGGGAACGATCACCTTGGTTGCCGCAGCGATGGTTACTGTGCTCTGGCTCCGGCGTAGAGCGGCGCTCGCCGACAAACTGGAGGACTGGGAGCTGGAGCACCCCCAGAGGATTCCATACATGGAGCTCTACAAGGCGGCCAGGGGGTTCAAGGAGAGCGGATTTCTTGGCTCGGGTGGTTTCGGCCACGTGTACAAAGGTGTGCTCGGACGTCGTCGTTCCGGGTCCGGGTACGGCGACGAGGTGGCCATCAAGCGGATTTCCAGCGGCACCAAGCAAGGGATGAGGGAGTTCGTGGCGGAGGTCTCGAGCCTCGGGCGGATGCGCCACCGTAACCTGGTGGAGCTGCGCGGGTGGTGCAAGCACGACCAGGACCTGCTCCTCGTCTACGAGTTCATGCCCAACGGCAGCCTCGACGCGCACCTGTTCGGCGCGGCGGAGCAGGGCAAGGTGCTCACGTGGGCTCAGCGGTTCGGCGTCATCCGGGGCGTGGCGCGCGGCCTGCTGTACCTGCACGAGGAGTGGGAGCACGTGGTGGTGCACCGCGACGTGAAGGCCAACAACGTGCTGCTCGGCGCCGACATGGGCGCGCGGCTGGGCGACTTCGGTCTGGCGCGCCTCCACGAGCACGGCGCGGCCCCGGGCACCACGCGCGTGGCCGGCACCCTGGGGTACATGGCCCCCGAGCTCACCGTCACCAGCCGCGCCACCACGGCCACCGACGTCTTCTCCTTCGGCGCGCTGCTCCTCGAGGTCGCGTGCGGCCGCCGGCCCGTCGAGCGGGGCGAGGCGGCGGACGTGGTCTTGGTGCGCTGGGTCCGGGGCTGCGGGCTAGACGGCGACCTGCTGCGGGCCGTGGACCCGAGGCTGGACGGGTGCTACGACGCCGCGGAGGCGAAGCTGGTGCTGTGTCTGGGCATGGTGTGTAGCCTCGGCCGGCCTGAGGCCAGGCCCAGCATGAGGCAGGTCTGCCAGTTTCTCAACGGCGAGAAGGTGCTGCCGGAGGACGCGGTTCTCGTGTTCTCGGATCCCGACTCGTCCGTGTTCCTTGGGCCCGTGCTCTCCTCCATGACCTTGTCGTCCTCCGGTGGAACCATGTCGCTCGCCTCGCAGCATGGAGGTCGGTGAGCCAGGGAATATACTGTAGAATTTCTTTTTTCCAGCAGGTCAGTTCGGTGAGCTAGCGAATATATTAGGGTTAATTAGATACTCACTCCGTTTCTAAATATAAGTCTTTCTAGAGATTTTACTATGAACCACATACGGATGTATATAGATGCATTTTAAGTGTAGATTCATTCATTTTGCTCCGTATATAGTCCACCTAGTGAAATCTCTACAAAGACTTATATTTAGGAACGGAAGGAGTACCTTTAGCTACATTTTCACTTATCTAACTTTTCATTTTATGGTCAGTCGATTTTCTGTTCGTTGGATCGTGCTTTGAGATCTGTGCCGTTTTTATTTTTTTCTGTTCAATTCTATTGTTGCCCTGGGCTTGCCTGCAAGGAATCGATTGACGCGTTGTTTTGGTCAGTCGAATTGGCACCGGGCAGATTTCTTTGTCTTGGTTGCACCCGTTTAATTCTGGACTGAATATTTTCTTTTTCTTTTTTCTTTCTTTTATTGGTTATAATTTTGTTTTTGTGGCTTTTTGGCTGGGTGTAATTATATATGTACAAATACTATATAATATGTGCCAACATTTCATGATTATACGATTATTTTTGCATATTACGAGAAAATGCAATTTCGGTGCAAAGTTGTGCGTTAGTTTTTCTTATAAATTTTATTTCTTCTTAAAGAAAATATCAACACCACTAATTCATTCTTTTCGAAACATTATTTTGATATTGTTTTAGTCTCTATTCATTTTCATTCTACTTTAATGTTAATACCAATGTCACTATTAATTTATTCTTAGATTCTATTTTTGCAAAAGTTTCACTTTTGTATGCTTATTCTTGCATAGTTCTAAAAAGCGCAATTTTTTATGTATATTTTGTGCAAATTTTCTCCATGTTTGCTTTAGATTCTTTTTCCCATTGTTTTTCTTAAATGGTAATACCAATGCCACTAATTCATTCTTTCTAAGTAAATTTAATTATTTCTGTTGTGGGTATCTTTGCTTCATTTTTTATTTCTGTTTTATGTTTCTATGTGTTTTTATTTTTTCCTTTATTTCTTTTATTGCCTTTTTGTGGTTTTTGGCTGAGTGTAATTATATACAGACAAATACTATATAATATTTTGCCAAAATTTCATGGTTATATGATTATTTTTGCATATTACGATAAAGTGCAATTTCGGCGCAAAGTTGTGTGCAAGTTTTTTTATTTACTTTCTGACTTCTTAAAGGAAATACATTATTTCAGTTACATTATGTGTAAAGTATAGTAGAATGCAGAAAATGCACTATTATATGCTTATCCTTTGCATATTTCAAAAAGTGCAATTTCAGTGCAAATTGTGTGTAAGTTTTACACACACACACAATTGTGTGTAATTGTATGTGTTTACATATAATGCTTGGCTGCCTAATTAATCATGCTTGGCCAATTGATTTTTATTTGTGTTTTATGTTTCTATGTGTTTTTTCTTTTTTGATTTTTTGTGGTTTTTTGGCTGAGTGTAATTATGTACAAACAAATACTATATAATATTTGCTAAAATTTCATGATTATATGATTATTTTTGCATATTACGGTAAAGTGCAATTTCGGTGCAAAGTTGTGCTCAGGTTTTTTATTTTATTTTCCGACTTCTTAAAGGAATTATTATTTCAGTTACACTATGTGTAAACTATAGTAGAATGCGAAAAATGCACTATTATATGCTTATTCTTTGCATATTTCAAAAAGTGCAATTTCAGTGCCAATTATGTGTAAGTTTTGAAAGTTTTTCCTTTTCATTTTCTTTCTTCTTAAAGGGTTCCATTCTTTCTTAGAAAACATCCTTATTTTGATTTTGTTTTAGTTTTTTCTGAAAGGGTAATACTAGTGCCACAAATTCATTTTTCCATAAAAAGAACTTCATCTTTTACTTTTTTACCTTTTATTTCATTTTTGTTTTGTTTTAGTTTTCATTTCTTTTCTTTTGTATGGGTAATACGGATGCCTCTAATCCATTACTTTTTAGAAAACACTTTTTTGTGAAAATCTCACTATAATATGCTCAATTTTGCATAGTAATAATATATTTTCCAAATATATCAATGTATGAAAATAAATATGTGTGAGAATTCTATTCATCTGTGACATTGCACATGTATAAAAATAAATATACGTGTTGAGATTGCACATATAGTCACTGACCACTGCATGCAATTGTGTGTGAGAGTGCTATGCATTGGTCATCTACAAAGACTTGGCCAATTACTATACTAGAGCAGCCTGTAATTAACATACAAAAAAAGTATGCAGGCTTGGTAGTATTGAACTGGAGCAGCCCATGGTCCAGCTTGCACCTGTGCGGATGTGGATGCTGCTAGGTCTTGTGTGGCTACCTAATGACTCATGCTTGACTAAAATATAGTTTGGGGTCAATCGACTGACCCAAAATTCATTCAGCCGATTGACCAGTAGCCACGCCCTAATTAGATATGTACCACTACAACTTTCACGAGTTGGAAAAACACCATTACAATTCTGCACATTGTAAAAATGCCATTACAACTCTTCCACCCTTCCTTACATGAGAAAAGAGATTCTTCCATGCATGGTTCAATCTCTCTTCTCCAGTTCCTCTTACACTGCACATTTAATTCTCCACTACCCATGCCATTTTAATAAGATTTTAAATCTTGAATCTAATTTATCCATTGAATCAAAAGTTTAATTTATCATTCGTCGCATATTTGTGTTCCTTGCAATTAATACTTTGAAATACGACCGCTCTTGAATACATTTTGACAAGATAATACCCTGATACACATAGTTGTAGATGAATCTGATAAAATGGTTTCCGGGAAAAAATAGCAATTCACAAAAAAGTCAAAAATCTTGGAAACTTTTTTCAAACAAGCTTAACCTACTGTTGTACTCGTATAAAAATTTTGACAAAGAAAAACTCCTGTAAAAAATTTGAGCAAACAAACAATTTACCTAGGGCAATAAGTCTAATGTAGTGCTGATTTTGTTTTTTTTTGCCATCAATACCTCGAAAGTTATTTCTTTGCAAAAAAAAATACACGAGTGTAACACTTGAGCAAGTTTGTTTTTAAAAAAATATGATTTTCAACCATTTTTAAATTATTATTTTTGTAAAAAATGGTGCACCTGCCCATGTTTTTTAATTCAAATTTGAAACCTTGTCAAAATATATTCAAGATTGGTCTCGTTTGGAAGGCTTCAATATCAAAAACACAAATGTGCAAACAAATCCTAAATCTAATTTCATGTTCAAAAGATAAAGTCGAAATATTAGATTGATACAATATTTACATCATATGAAAAAGTATGGGTGAGTTGTACTGTTTGGTACGAATCCCAGCACAGTTACCAACGGCTGGACCGTGCATGGGACCTCCCATGCACGGTAGTTAATCCACTATCCTTACATGCCATTATATGTTAAATTTGAGACACAATTACCCTTGTCTTCCTTCTTTCACCCTCCCCTCATCTTCTCTTCTACCAAACTGACAATCGTGCCATTAACTCCGGCAAGCATCTTTTTTTCATGCTAGTCTTGCAGCAACATGGTCTAGGAGGATTGAACTGGCCTCAACACGCACATACATAGCAGACAACAAAGATGATTAATTCCTCTTGTACAAAGCACGTTCAAAGCTATCTACTTTTCCACGCTTGCTAGCTAATCAATTTGCCGCGGGCCGAAGACACATGCGTGAAAGTTTGGTCTCGTTGAATGGTTCTAAAGGTCGTTGATATGCATGTCTTGCCGACGTGACATGACACCCTATCTCCTCTGTAAAAAATTGTGTGTATATGACGACCGAGGCAGCATTCTCGTGGGAGACGGCTGCAGCGGTTGCGCAACCCATCCGGCGCTGTCCATGAAGTCATGCGGCCCCATACAGTATGCATGGTCGGTGGTGGAAGTTATTTTTAGGGTGAAAGTAGGAGGACAAGGATATTCGTGTCTCAAATTTAACATAAGAGTGGACTAACTTCCGAACGTTCTTGTTTTAGTGATAAATCCAAACGACCTTATAACCAACTCACCAAACTTTTCTTGTTGTCCACTTAACATAAACAGGGATATTTGAACTCTTCTTCTTTCTACCAAATTAGCAAACACAAGTTAAATTTTAGGCTTGGTAACTTTGGCATATGCATGATAACTGTGGCATGACCATCTTGATAACTTCGATATTAGCACCCTGGTAACCAAAAATAGCATGGTAAGGTTGTAACTACATCGTTAGAAGGCTGATAACTTTAGCATGACAAGATTGATAACTTTAGCATTTAGCACCCTGATAACAAATATCATGGTAAGGATGATAACTAGGTCGTTAGAATGCTAATAACTAAAGCGTGACAAGCATGGTAACTTTAGAATGATAAGGTTGATAACTTCAACATTAGCAACCTCGTAACATAATAGCATAGTAAGTTGATAATTACATCGTTAGAAGGCTGATAAAAAGATCATGAGAAGCATGGTAAGTTTCGCATGGGCAGCATGATAACTTTACCCATAAATTATCGGGATATATTT
>NC_057814.1:119525267-119556132 GCF_018294505.1 Triticum aestivum
TAAGTTATTAGCTATGTGATGCATAAAAATACCATGCTTTTCACACATACGTTATCGGGGTAAGTTTTCAACAATCCCCAAGCCCCGGTCAAAATGTTACCACAGTGTTCGTACATAAAACATATCATGTTTGGGGGACATATATTATCAGTTCTTTGACGCAGAAGTTGTCGGGTATGTTTCAAAAAAAAATAATCCCTCGGTCAAAGTTACCGTGGTGTACGTAAGTTATCAAGTGTGTGGTGCTTCTATGATCATGTTGTTTACGGAGAAAGTTTTATCGGGGAGTATGTTTGAACAACTTATTTTTTCTATGGGTCAAAGTTATCAAGGTGTTTGTATATAATTTCTCAGATCTGTGGTACATAAGTTATCACGTAAGTTACACATAATTTACCAGGGGATGTTTCAACCAACTTTACCTCTGGGTCAAAGTTACTGCGTTGTTTGTGCGTAAGTTATCAGACATTTGTTCGTATATTATCATGCTATTTACACAGAAGTTATTGGGGTGTGCAATTGGTCTCGGTTAGTAATCATACGTAAAATGTTTATAGTGTACTTGGTTGTTGAGGCACCTGCTTGATGTGCGGTCATTCGGATGCACGCATGGTCAAGCATAAACATTCTAATTTAGTGTTCATGCATGATTATGTCGCTAGCCTAGTTGGTAGTAGGATTATATCCTCAACTTGAAGGTCTCAGGTTCAAGTCTCTCCTCAAGTGATTTTTAAACCCTTTTTTAACCTTAAAAACTGTAGAAGGAAAGAGCGGCATCATTAACGAAAAAACCGGTTTGAAAGATCGGATGGGATCAGGGAGATTAAGAGAAAAGATCGGATGGGGTCAGCAGGATTAAAGGGAAATAGCGGATGGGGCAGCGAAATTAGAAGGAAAGAGCGGGCGGGGTCTGCAGGAGAAGCGGATCCATCCGATGCAGATCATGTGATGCGCGGATCGTTCAAATCTGAGGCAGAATTTCGATCGGTCGGAAAATAGTTTTCTTGTATAACATAATGTGCAAAATTGTAATGGCATTTTGCCAACTCAAGTTGTGGTGGCATAGATCCAATTAACCCTTTAGACATTGGAGTACAAAGATGGGAATTTGTGCCATGGAGTATGTTGCAAAATAGTATAAATTATTCAATAAGAGTAGAAAAATACATGATTTGAACATAAAGACATATATTTATGTTTTATGATGTACTGAAAGACCTACAATGCGACTAAATTAATCGCCACATACCGGATTAAGAACTAAGTAAATCAACAACTTGCATTACTGCGAAACAAACCATATCAGCATCATCGTCTCCTTCCCTCAAGTCCATGGCGGTCGTCCTGTTTAACCCGTCAATGGTGAGGGTGGTGTCGTTACGAACGAGCTCATGGTCGAGTTTGGTTATCGGCACAGAGTTCAAAGTGGTTGGACGATGACATATTAGAGGCCAGCCGATGTGTCCGTTCCAGGAGGACACTGGAGGCACGGGGTCGGTACTGGGAGAGGGAGCGGCAACAACGCGGCCTCCCACAAAGGTTCTTATGCCGATGAACTCCTGAAGAAGGGTGCGGCAAGCGCCAACATGACCAGATGGTTGCCGCCGGCGGCGGCCCACGAGGATTGCAAACGAAAATCCCACCTGCCCGAAGTTTGCACATTAGACATGTTTTTCTTTTCAGTGTGTGTCATTTCTCCCGGTAGTATTTCGGAAGGGAGCAATGTATTGGCTCTCCCTGTATTCTTGAGGACTTAATGTGTTTCATGGATGTATACAGCGAGTTATTTTTTGGCATCAATTAGAGATGCTCCAACGATGATTTTCTTGCCAGTTTGCCAAAAGTGACGGGACGTTGCTCTATGACTTTATTTTATTATTGAAAAAGACTTTCCACTCGCTTTATACATAAAGCAATAACTTTGTTTTATTCAAGTGTGTTTTCTTTGCATCTTCATGCTTTCTTCAGCCGAATAGGGCTTCTTGATCTTCAACCCTTGACCTGCTGGCGGCAAGGTGAGGCGCTAGCTAGCCGACGGCAGGGGTTCCCACGACGGGGCCGCTGGCGTTGCCGGCGTCAAAGAAGACGCGGACGCGCTCGGCGTTGTACCCCGGGGCGACGGTGGTGCCATTGGGGACCACCTCGATCGCCACGTCGGGTCTGTCGGCGTTGATCTGCGTCACGGCCTGCGTCGCCGGCCAGCCCACCACCTCCGGCCAGGACGTCTTGCTCATCTTCCGCGGCCTCCTCCTTGATCTCCTCGGATTTGGAAGCTCGATTGGTCTGCAAAAACGTTAGTTCATGGTCACACTAAGGATTGGGAAGGAATAGAAATCAAACTGCGCGAAACAAGTGCTAGTATGCACCAATGCAAAGGCAAGCGCTTCAGTTGTGTGTGGTTGTGGAGCCGGGTAATGTGTGTATTTATATGCGCTGGAGTTGGCGATGCATCTCATCTGCATGGTACGTATCTGTGACCTTGGATGAGGCGGGCTGTCATTGGGCACGTCGCTCCTTTGCCGGAACCTTGGTTTCGTCGTCCTTTGTTAAGCTCACGCTGACAACAACACGCGTGACGCGTATGTATTGTTCGAAAACTATATTTGTGCAAGGAGATTAATACGCCGATGCGCAAAAAAAAAAAAAGAGATTATACGCCATGCCCACGCACGTACAATAGAAATTGTGCAGAAGTTTAGGGCGGCAAAATTTCGTGTTTTGACCTCTTTACGAAACTTTAGTAGGATCTGATCCTGGTTCGAAATTATTTTGAGATCTGACCCTTTGTCCTACGGCCATAGACATTAATGGTAGGGTTACACAACCTACCGCCAACAACTCTGGCGGTAAGACTTAACTGCACCGTCACGGTAATTTGACGTGAAAAATAGCTTACCGCCAGTGTCTTTGGTGATAGGCCGTGTAACCCTACCACCATGGTATTTGGCGGTACGCTCTTAAAAATGCATGTGAGTGTATGCAAGCATTGGTCTTTCTTACGCTCTGACGCACTGTGCAAAAATATGCACTTACATCCATCTCTTTTTTTCTCTCTTCAGCCACATGCATTACTAGTAGCTCCTAGCTCTGGACGTGGCAGACTTAAACAATTGGTGGACGGCTAGCTAGCAAACCACTGTTCTTCTCTGCCATGGTTCGTAGCAGTATATTACTTATCAATTTCTTTGCAACGAGCCAGGCCCAGCCGGCATGCATGCACGGGCAACCACATTTTCAAAGCAAAGGTAGTGGCAGACCCTACCGCCAAGGACCCTGGCGGTAGGGTATAACTGTCTGCCGTCAAGGTTTTTGGCGATAGGATATTTTTCATATTATAACGATGTCATAACGCAGTTAAATCCTACCGTCGAAGACTGTGGCGGTAGGCAGTGTAACCCTACCGTCAATGACTACGACGGTAGGAAAATGGTCAGATCCCGAATTATTTTCAAATCAGAGTCAGATCCTACTAAAATTTTACAAAAGGTTCAAAACACGAAATTTAGCCGCTTAGGGCCGGCTCCATGGAATGAGGCCACGCATGTCACTGCGATCACAGCATGCGCGTGTTATATGCCGCCAAAATCACGTCATGCTTACAACATTCGTTACATTGGTAGACTTCTTCTATGAAACGGCCACAGCTAGCTATTTATTGTTAAAGATGTTTTTATAGACAAAGTAGAGTGGAATCTTTTAAAGCATCTACAACCAAACCCCTTAAATTCCCTCTATATGTCTGGACGGATGGCCCGGTCACTTCTTGTCACCAAATTGGCTCCCAACCGGACCCCCTCAAACCGGCCCTATATATACGTCTGGGCTAACCAGCAACCCGAAACCCAACCGATACGTGCAACGGATATGGGACATCCGGCCGTGGCCGTCACGTCGGATCCGGTAGGCGGGACTCATCTCAAATCCGCTCCAAACTGACCAAGTCCACCAAATCGCCCGTCATCCTCCCGTGTTCGTCCTCCATTTCCCACGTCTGAGCCATTGCCCTCCTCCACTCTTGCTACCCGTCCACGCCGCCATCCTCGTCTGCCGTCGTAGATGTCAATGCCGAGTACCCCATCTCCCACACCTCCATGGACGATGCCTCAATGGAGTCCGTGTCGCTCCCGGACGCCGTCTCTTGCAAGGCGGAGATCATTGCTCAAAGGAATCGATGTGCCCGGCAGCGCGTCCGGGAAGCAGCAGAGAAGATAGTTGCGAAGAGGGAAGCTTCGGAGATGGCCGGTGAGGGCATGGACTAGGGCGCGTCCGATCTGGGAAGAAGGAAGAAGCGGTCAATCGAGCCCGAGTATGTTGCGGCCACCTAGCGGCTAGGCATCCCGGATACCTTCTTAAAGGATGCCTCTGCCATGGACACGATGTATGAATTGCCGCAACTCAAAGGCAACGGACAACGTCGAGAAATGCCGACACCGGACATACCCATTTGATGTTCGACGATATGCTCGAGCAGGAACCGATACATTCTTACCCCATATGTCTTTTGCATCGCTTGCTTTGTTTGTTGCACATACCACTGAATCAATCTAGGGATTGTAGTTTCATTGTGAACCATATTGTACAAGGCGTTCATGTTGAACATGATAAAATGCTGGTCAAGAGCCTATGCATTTTGATGGGTAATACCAATTCCTTTATGTATGAAGTCGGGCAAACATTGCGCACTAAAAGAAGGTACCAATTCCATCACAAGCTTTGAAGATGTGTTGTTGTATGAATCTTGGTTGGCCACAAGCATGGATCCAATTTGTGAAACCGAGTAAAAGGGCGTCAAGTATTGGCAAAAATTCACAAACTCTACCATGAGAAAAGGAACTATGTGGAGCCAAACCTTATCCATACCACTCACAATAAGGGCTCTCTCCAACATAGATGGTCCACCATCCAAGAGAGCGTCAACAAGTTTGTCGGTTACTATACACAAGTGGTTAGCCGGAACCAAAGTGGCATTGGAGTCCAAAGCCATGTAAGTTTGATTTGCTTCACATTGTCATCATTTGTATTTTCACTATGGTTGTTGCATTGTCTTGCGTGGTTTTTTCTTTGCTATTTGGGGTTGCCGGCGAGTTTGTACTCTCAAATCAAGGGCGAGCCATTTTACTTTGTCCCATTGTTGGATGAACTGAATGGGAACCAAAGTGACAAACCGTTGTTGAAGTGCTCCAAGGCGGCACCAAGAAGATACAGAAAAATAGTGGCTCTAGCTACCAAAAATCGATTGGATTGGATGCCAAAGAGGAGCAAAGTGGAGGGGCAGACGTACAAGCGATCATGCCAAAGAGAAACCTGCAGGTGATGGGAAACAAGTGGGAGAAGGAGCAGGTTGCGCATGATGGCGCGGTGCTAAATGTCCTCCACATGGACGGGCATTTTTTCATGAAGGAGGTGAAGAAGAAGGAACGGTACAAGCTCTTCTTAGATGTGCAAAGGAGAGGATGAAGTTCGATTGGACGAGGGTGAAAGAGAAGTTGAGCATGGGAAGGGGTGGCAACGCATGGGATTGAGAGAGAGAGAGGGGGGGGTTGAGACTTGCAAGGGACACCGGAGATTCTATGATCATGTTGTAAGACACTAGCCTCTTATATGATGGAAGCAAGAAGTGCATTGAGATGAACAAGAAGGAGATCAACGAACACAACAAAAGACTCAATTGGTTCATTCGTGTGTCGCCTATCTATGTATGAATTGTTAAATTTTATTCTCGCATGTTTTGAATTGTGGTTTATTTTGCTTTGTCGAATTGTTGAATTTGTGAATTGGTGCCATATGCTGGACATGCATAGCTTTCCATGGATATGGGGTTCGGATATGAGGAATGTGGTTGTCCGGCAGGACATTTGAGGGGCGAGCTGATGTTCTCCGCGGATGCGCCCACGGATTTAGGGGACTGGATTGTAGATGCTCTTAGTAAGTTTCCTGAATGTTATTTGATATGTAGAATGTAATTGTTGGGGTTTTGGTGCGACATATGCCAACGGGTGGCTTATCATGGTGGGGGATAGTAAGACGTCGCCGGTGCCAGGAGGCGGGACGAGGCATAGACATGTACGCCGGCGAACTTTACCCAGGTTCGGGGCTCTCCTAGGAGATAACACCCCTAGTCCTGCTCTGCGGGGTCTCCGCATGATCACTGTATCGACAAGTAGCTACAAGGTGCTCCTTGAGCTGTTTGCTAGAGGAGGAAGAAGGGCAAGGCTAGCTCTCTCCTCTCTCTATGTGTGTGGTGGTGTAGTCTAAGGATCTGAACCCTTTGCCTGGGTGCCCTGGGGGGTTTATATATGCCTACCCCCTAGGGGTACAATGGTAAACTAGCCGGGTGTAGGCCCAGGCCGTCGGTGTCTCTTGTGACTGGCTTCTCCGCTGGCTGCTGGGGCCCACCGACTGGTGGGC
The DNA here is from genome assembly GCF_018294505.1 of Triticum aestivum. Classification (NCBI taxonomy): domain Eukaryota; kingdom Viridiplantae; phylum Streptophyta; class Magnoliopsida; order Poales; family Poaceae; genus Triticum; species Triticum aestivum. The sequence continues at coordinate 119,531,676 of NC_057814.1, forward strand.
CCTGCCGGCTATCTTGTACTTGGCCGACAGGCCGCGCCCGCCGCTGGCGGGTCTTGCCGGCTGCTCAACACTATAGTCGTGCTTCTAATGATGCTTGCTTTGTCGATGAAGGCGTGGCTACAGTTCCGCCGCCTGGCGGGCGTTCACTGTAGCCATTCCCCATCTCTCCTGGTTAATGGCGCACAAACTCCCAGGAAGGGGGAGGGCCTCCTGCTGGGTGCCGGCCTCTCCCCCCAGGCCGGCTGGTCAGGCTAGCCGCCTTCTAGCTTCTTACTAGCAAGTAGGGCCCACCGCCCGCGGGCCGTACCAACAGCCCGTCGTGGGAGCATGGTCCTTCTAGCTTGGGTGATGTCATGGGCGAAGGGGCTACAGTGCCGCGCCGTGCAGGAGATCTCCGGCTTGTACGGCGCACTGTAACCACGACTCGCCCTGGATTTGGGGGTGGCAGGCTTCACTGTAGCCACGTCCAGTCTCGTCGTCTTTATGGGGGTGCAGACTTTGAGGGCGCTTGGGGCCGCCTGCTAGGAGTCGGCCTCTCTGGAGGCCGCCTGCTAGAAGGTGGCCTGCTTCATGGCCGTCTCCTGGGATCCTCCGCCTTCTGGCAGCCGGCCGATTGGACCAGCCGGCCACGAGAAGGCAGCGACCAAGCTTTGAGACTCTGAGGGGCGCAGTTGGCCCCGATGTCTGAAATGCCATGGGGGGCAGATGAGGCTACCCATGGCCAATAACTCCGACAGTAGTCCCCGAAGCTGGTGGGTCGCTGCGGCTGACGAGGCGAGGTGCCCCAACAGCTTCCAACCCTGTGTAGTCTTGTTTGTTCGTCTTGTCCGTCTTCTGGTATGCCAACTGCTAGGAGTCGGACGCGGCAGACGGCCGCCTGTTGAATCATGAATTGTCGAGGCGGGAACCAGGTGGCGCGATAGCTAGGCATCTAGGCTTGCCGCCCGCCGCTCGCATGCCACATGGCGCCAGCCAATCAGGCCGGCCTGCCAGCCCACGAGCATGACGGGACATGCTGCAGGCCGGGCCCGCCACTACCAGGCCTCGGCGCGCGCGTGGATCCACTGCTGCCAAGGTGGGGCGGTTGGGATCCTGCGCGCCATTACTGCGCGGTAAATGCTGGGTCTTGGGGACGTGGGCGCAGTTAATCCCATGACCCCACGCCCCGCCCCCTCGGCTTCGCAGCCAGGGGCTATAAATCGAGGGAGGAGGGGAGCGGCAAAGGCACGCGCGCTCTCCTCTCCCTCGCTTCTTCTTGCTTCTGCCTCTTCTTCGCCGCCGCCGCACTCGCGCTCCGTCGGAGTGTTGCTGCGGCTCGTCGTCGCCTTCGAGCTTCTCCTTTCCAAGCCCTCTCCGTTCCGTCGCGGGCTCGCGCGCTCATCCCCGCCGTCGCCCTCTTCGTCGAGCTCGGGCCGTCATGGAGCGCTCCGGCGACTAGGACGGCTCCAACGTCCATGAGGATCATCTCACCTTCCTCTGCGACACGCGGCGGCTGCCCGGCGCGGGCTACATCAAGACACACGTGCCGCCCGCCGACGAGATCTCGCCGATGCCGGAGGAAGGAGAGCGCGTCATCTTCCGCTTGCACTTCCTCCGTGGCTTCGGCCTGCCGGCGAGCGGCTTCCTCCGCTCGTTCCTCACCTTCTACCCACTGCAGTCGCAACACCTCACACCGAACACGGTGGTGCTGCTGTCGGCCTTCGTCACCCTCTGCAAGGGGTACCTCGGCATCCTCCCCACCCTCGAGCTTTGGGGAGCATTCTTCTACACCAAGCTTGGCACCTCCGCGAGGGAGGAGGCGGCTCAGTGTGGGGCTTTCATTGCCGTGTGGCGCCCGGGTGCTCGAAACGCCCTCCCAGCCATCAAGCTGATACAGTCGGTCAAGCTGTGGCAGAAGTCATACTTCTATGTGAAGAACGTCAACCCGGCGATCAACTTCATCAACCTGCCGGAGTATGTGGCCGGTCCGCCTGCCGAGCCCAGCACCAACTGGGGCTTCAAGCCGAAGCCGCTGTCGCCCGACGCCTCCGCCGCCATCGCCCGCCTCAAGGTGATGAAGGAGTCGGAGAGCCTCAAGGCGGCTGACTTGCTGCTTGCCTTTGTGGTGCGCCGAGTCCTCCCACTCCAAGGCCGGCCCCACATCATAAGCCAGATGAGTGGGCATCGCGACCCATGCCGGATGTGCACCAAGGAGATGCCGACTGCCGAGGTGGCCTATCTGGTGAACGAGATTGTCAACCTCAAGCTCGAGCCGGAGGGGTGGTGGTTCGGCAAGCGGTCGTACTCCCGCGCAGATCCGCCGCCTATGGTAAGCTCTTGATTCTTTTCTTTTCCTCTTGCCGGGCTCTCTCTTGCTGGGTTCTCTCTTGCCGGGTTCTCTCTTGCCGGGTTCTCTCTTGTTGGCTTCTCTCTTGCCGGCTTCTCTCTTGCCGGCTGACCAACTCGACCATGATGCAGGTCCTCCCCTTCCAGCTGGAGGCCAACGTCGACTTCATGCCGGACCAGGACGCGAGTGACGTGGCGGACCCCGACTTGGGGGCGGCCGCCTGGAGGACGACGCCATAGGCGGTGGTGGTGGAGCAGGCGGCTCCGCAGGAGGGGGCGTGGAGGACTGGTCGGATGACGACGAGGAGGAGGAAGAGGAGGAGGAGGTGCCGCGTCGTCCGCCCCCTGCCGATCGGGCGGGCACAAGCTCCTCAGCCGCACCAACCGCACCAGGCGGCGGGTCGAAACATCGAGGTGTGTTGCTGTTCGGCAGTCATCCCAAGAGGCCCAAGCACTCGGCCGCCGCGGCCAAGAACACAGCCGCCGCAACCAAGCGACTTCGCGGCGGCCAAGTTCCAGAAGGCCCCCAAGCAGCCTCCGATGGTGTCGGCGTAAGTCTTCAACCTCTCTCGTATCTTTTTTCATTCTTTTTGTCATGACGACTCCTTCTGAATCTTCTTTCTACTTTTTTCTTTTGAGCAGGACCCCGCTCTCTCTTGAGCGTTCAACCTCCACCTCCGTCATCAGGGCGGCGAAGGGCTCCACCAACAACTGCCGCATAGACCCGGCCGCCGATCTCTGGGAGGCACAGGAGAGGAATGCATGGGAGGTGCAGGAGGAGAAAGAAGCCACCGCCAAGAAGGCGGAGGTCGACGAGGCGGCCGCAGCCAAGGCCCAAGCCGACGCCGCGGCGAAGAAAAGGGCGGAGGACGCCGTGCGCCAGCAGATCCCGTGGCTCATCACCCCCCCGCGCTCTGCGCCACTAGCACCAGAGTTCTCCGTGCCGACTGGAGGGGCCGGCGAAGAGCACCCGATCAGGGAGAGGGAAGGCGGCGACGCCGTCTTGCCAGAGGTGGAGGTGCCTCCGCAACCGCCGACTGCAGACGCGCAGGGCAGCCAGCCGGCCGCCCCATTGGTGACGCCACCCGGAGGCGAGCTGGTAGTGGGCTCGGCTCCCAGGTCCCGCACTCTAGTGCGCCGCCGTATGGAGAAAGCGGCATCGGCGCCGAGGCCGGTGGAGGTCGAGAGCGCCAGCTCGTCGGCCCCTGAAGCCGAAGCCACCAGCGCCGCGCCGGCAGAGTGGGTACACGGGGGCGGGACGAGCACCTTGATCAAGGCGGCACAAGACATCCAGGCCGACTTCAGAGCCGAAGCCGCCGCTCTTTCACAGTGCATGAAGGCGTTCGTGAAGACGCGGTCCACCGTCCGGGTACATAACTTGCTTCTTGCTTTTGATTTCTGTAATCTTCGGTGGGGGCGCGCCAGCGCACCCACTAGGTGTAGTCCCTGAGTTCTAGGCCGGCTGCTGAGCAGGCGGCCTGGAACTTCATAGTGGGTTCCGAGTTCTGGCTCACTTCTTTTTCTGTTGCTCTGTTGCTGGATTATCACAACATCTGCGCGGCCACTTTCAACGCCAATATCCGGGAGCTGGACCGACGGACCGTCGATTTGGCAGAAAGCCGGAGTAAGCACTCCATCTTTTCTCTCTGCGGGGGCGCGTCAGCGCACCCGCGGGCTGAAGTCCCGAGATGCGAGCCGACTGCCGTGGATCTAAGGTTGACAGTTGAATGGGGGTAGGTATGAGGAGGCAAGGTCCTAGGTATGGCGAAGTTGTACACACGAGTTTTACGAGTTCAGGCCCTTCGCGGAGGAAGTAACAGCCCTACGTCTCGGTGCCCGGAGGCGGTCGACTGGATTATGCGTCTGTGTGTGTGTGTGTGTGTGTGTGTGTGTTACAGGGGCTGCGAACCCTTGTGCCAAAGGAGGGGGTGGCTTATATAGTGAACGCCAGGACCCCAGCCGTTCCCCTGTTGCCAAGGGTTCAGTGTACATAAAGATGAGGCGTTACTGGTAACGCCAGCCTTAAATGCCTTAATGGCCTTAAAGATTACAGAGTGAATGCTCGTCCGTTGCCGTTCCAGATGACTCCTGGTCTTCAATAGGTCGAGTGGATTCTTGTATGGTCGAGTGGTCGATTGGTCGAGCGACTTCAGGAAGGAGGGGTCTCCGAGTAGCTGATTTGTCGAGTGGATTGCACTCGACACCTTTGTTGGGCCTTCCCTGTTGTCTCTTGAGCTTCTTTGCTTCTAGGGTAATGACCTTGGATAGGGGTCATAGGTCAGGCCTATGACCCTACCCCAGGTCTACATCATCATCATTAGCCCCCGAATGGATTGAGGTACGAGTGAAAAGAAGGCTGAAGTTGATCTTGCTTTGATTCTTGTGCTTCACAACTTTTCATGTTCGAACGGAGGCCCATGTTGGAACTTCGGCTTCGTTTCAGTCGCCTTGATCGATTCACAAATTGCCGACTGGATTTATAGCATCATCCGTCGAGTGCTGTTTTAGACGTGAAATCTTTGGCGCGATTGGTTACGACGCATCCCAGATCTCATGGGATTCAAAATTTTGGGGAAGCGCGCGGGGCGGAGCGTGCCGTGGAAAGCGGGATGGATAGACAGGGGCGCCTCGATCCCCGCGCCACCTTTTTTGCCACGTACCCCGCGCGTGAGTGTTGCGGGATTTGACAGGATCGCCCGGGCCCACGCGTCAGCCACTCGGAAGTGGGTCTTAAAAAGCGACGGAGCCGAGGCGCCTGCATTGTGCGCGTCCATTCTCCTTCTTCCCCCTCTGTTTCTCCACCGCATCCGGCTTCTCCGCTCTCGACGCCGCCGCTCCGCCACCATGGGGAAGGAAAAGACGGCGGCGCTGGAACACGCGAAGAAGGCGACGGGGACGACGAAAGGCAAGAAGACGAACCGGGGGTCGTCGTCACGGTCGGCGCTGTCGTCGGGTTGGATCCAGGGCGATTGGATCCGATCCTCGCTTCGGCAGGAAGATTTGGATGAGTTGGCTGAGTCCGGGCTGATCATCCATGTAGCTGCGCGGTTGCCGGAGGGGGAGACGGAGCCGCAGCCGCGACCGGGTAAGTGTGTTCTGCTTGCCACCCATGTCGACCGCGGTTTCTCGCTTCCTCCGCACCCTTTTTTCCGGGGTTTCTTGAACTTCTTCGGGGCCCAACTCCATCATTTTTCTCCCAACACCGTCACATATCTTGTCGCGTTCGTGTCTATGTGCGAGAATTTCTTGGGGTGTCGACCGCACTGGGGTCTTTTCAAGCACATTTTCACTATCCGCTCCCAGTCGGTGAAGAAAGCAAATTCGAGTGACGAGAAAACACACGTTATTCAGATGTGTGGGGGTCTGGGCATCCAGAAGAGGAAGAGGAGTTCTTTCCCTTCAATGACCCTTCCTGAGTCTGTCAGAGGCTGGCAGTCGACCTGGTCCTACTGCCAGGATATCGTGACTCCAGGCCAGTCGACTGGACTTCCCCCTTTTTCCTTCGATCGTGTTCAGACTCCTTCCTCGCTGAAAGTGACCGCCGCGGAGAAGGTGGAGATAGCCATGCTGGTCGAGAGGGTGGTCCAGTTGATCAACCAAGGCGTCACTGGCATGGATTTGCTGGAGGTATTCCTTAGTCGGCGCATTCAGCCGCTCCAGGCTCATGACCACTCCATGTGGATGTATTCTGGAGCCGGCGACACCGCTCGGGTTCATCCGGAGGAGGTGCCGGGCAAAACAGTGGCCCAATGGCTGAGGAGTATTACAGGGAACAAAGACAACCCCAGGGGCACCAGGAGAGTCGATCCCTTCAGCAGCAGCAATCAGCCAGACAAGGTTTGGCCTCTACAACCGATTGCATTTGGATACATCTTCCGATCATTCTTGAATCCGACTGACTTTCACTCGACTTCTTTTGCCTTGTAGGTTTATACCGAGATGTACTCGATGCCCAATGGTGAACAAGCTCTGGAGCAGGATCATGAGGGCAAGGACAGCGCGGAAGAGAGTGGTGATTGGGAGTCGCCGGACGACGATGGCGAAGAGGAAAGCGACGAGTCGGACGACGAGGAGGTAGTCGACTCACCGCCTTGTGCGGAACATCGATCCAAGCAACATCATGATCCAGCGAGCCGGCGCGCCAAGACCGTGGCCTCGAGCACCCACACGCAGAAACGTGCTCGGTCTTCAACTCTGGAGCTGACGGAGAAAATCATCAAGCAGCCGAAGATCAACCCTCAAAGGCTCGGAAGACCTTGCCTAAGATTAAGATGGATGTTCCTGTTGCCTCTGGGTAAATGTTCTTTCTGTGTTTTCCTGCACCGACTAATTCTTCTGTGCTGACCGAATGGATTGTAAACTTTTCCAGCCCAGCCTCTGTCGCGACTGATATGGACATTGACAAGGTCCCAGACGACGAGGAGACCGATGACGTGGCCACCTCCAAAGCTAGTGAGTCTGCTCGACTCAAATTTATTCTGTCGATTGGATTGTTCGTCGGTTGCATCTCTGATGTTTTCTTGTTTGTTGCAGCTCCACGAGACGTTGTCGTGCTCCCGGATGACGAAGAAGAAGTGCCCCTGAGGGAAACGAGGAGGAGGGACAAGGGACCGAGTGGGAAAGCGCCTGAGGTTCAGGTTCCTCAGTCGATACTGATGCCTGGGACGGCGGTCGAGCGATCCATAGATCCGGCTCGTACCAACGTCACTTTCGCTATCCCGCTGTCGACTGATTGCCCATCAGGATCGGCTGCTCAGACCCCTGCTGCCCCAATACAACTCCACGCATCAGACCCAGTGGCTGCTTCGACTGCCCTGCCATCATCTCTTTTTACTTCATACCAAACTCCAGACGACCCGCCGAGTGCTGCCAAGGAAGCTCTTCTTGTAAGTGCATCTAGTGCCACCCCTAGTTGGTTTTGGAGTATTGACGACAAACCTGGTTGAGGGACTAATGTGTTTGTGAGAATTGCAGGATAACACAGGTAGTAGTCCCTCATTGAGTCGGTTTACCTACCGGAGATGACCCCTAAAAATGTATGAAGACATTGAAGACAATGGTGGTATGTGAAGATATTCACATTGAAGACTATGACAAGAGAAGGCATTGTGTGAAGACTATGGAGCGCGAAGACTTAGTTGTTTCGTTGTTTCATTTTCTTCTTTATTGAGTCGTAGGAACCACCGTACTGTTAAGTGGGGTCCCAATGAACAAAGTCAGAGTGACTGAAGTGATGCTCAACCAAAATCCTATGTCTTCGAGCAAAGACAATGAGAGAAAATCTTATCCAGAGCTGGACGAGTCAGCTTTACTTGTAGCCCAAGTAAAGTTGCTGCGTGTGTTTGAAATCTGACCGTTGGAACACGTGTCAGTTCCTTAGTGATCCAGGGTCATTTCGGACAAATCAGGTCGGGTTGCCTAGTGGCTATAAATAGCCCACCCCCTACACCATAAATTGGTGGCTGCTCAGAGTTAGTGCACGGCTTTTGTCGTTTGAGAGCAACCCACCTCCGAAGCTTTTGAGAGAGAGAAATCCTTGTGAGGCCCCAACACCCAGAGACAAAGAGTGTTAGGCATCACTGAAGTCTTTCTGTCCGCGTGACCTGAAGACTTGTTACACTTGAGGACTGTGAATCCTCCAGTCGGTTAGGCGTCGCGTTCTGAGCATCCAAGAGTCATTGTGGATTGCCGGTGAACGAAGTCTGTGAAGGTTTGGAAGTCTACCTTGAAGACTTACCAGAGTGATTGGGCAAGGACTGGGTGTCCTTAGCTCAAGGGGAATAAGGTGAAGATGCGGTCTTCTAAGTTGAATCTCAGCCTCCCTAACCAGACGTACAGTTATCACAGCAGCTAGAACTGGTCCAACAAATCTTGTGTCCTCAACAAGTGACTGGTTCTATCCTCACCCTCTCCTTACTTACAATTCATCTTCGTGAAGTCATTGCCTATTTGCTTTACCTATTTGTCTTCACTGTGTGACTACTATCGTTGTTTGGCTTCATACCATCTTCCATCCTGATCCTTACTACCTAGCTGCTATTAGTCTTCGTGCTTTCACTTCATTGCATACTTGACTATGGGTTGCTTAGTGTGGTTTACCTTCCGCTGCATATCAATAGGTTCATTTCTATTGTTTGTCTTCGAAACTCTCATGTTTTGAAGACTTTCATATAAATCGCCTATTCACCCCCCCCTCTAGTCGATAACTAGCACTTTCAATTGGTATCAGAGCAAGGTACTCCCTTGTTCTGTGTGATTCGGTTTAACCACCTGGAGTTTTAGCTATGTCGACTGCAGGGATAATCAAAGTCTCCGCTGCTTGCCCCGTCTTTGATGGAACTGAATATCCCTACTGGAAGAATAAGATGCGCATGCATCTTGAAGCCATTGATGTCGACCTCTGGTATGTCGTCAAGAATGGCGTTCCCAAGACTGCTGAAGGTGTCACCCCTGCTGGTGTCAAGAAGTTTATTCAACTGGATTCTACTGCCAAGAACATCATCTGTGGTCATCTGACCAAAGGACAGTATGGCCGTGTGAGTGCTCTGGAAACGTCGAAGCTAGTCTGGGACTGGCTCTCCAAGGTCAATGAAGGCGTCTCAACCCAGAGAGATCAAAGGATCAGTGTTCTTCGCAACCTCTTCAACCGCTTCAAGAGAAACGACAATGAGAATGTCCAGCTCACGTTTGATCGGCTCACTGACATCACAAATGAGCTTCGTGCTCTCGGCGCCACTGAGATCACCAAGCATGAAATCGTCAAGACACTACTGAGATCACTTGACAGCTCGTTTGACACCCTTGCCCTCATGATACAAGAACGCCCTGACTTCAAGACACTCTATCCGTCTTATATACTTGAGAGGCTCAACACACATGAGTTCCAGCTATCTGAGAAAATAGATATCTATGGTCCCAACTACGGACGAACTTGTGCTTTGAAGGCAAAAGTTGTTTCCTCATCTGAAGAAGAATCTGACTGCAGTTCTGATGATCCTGAAGACATTGGAAAGGAACTTGCTATGCTTGTGAAGAAGTTCCAAAAGTTCACTAAGAAGAAGGGCTTCAGAAAGTCTTCACGATCCAGCTCAAGAAATGATGAAGCTTCCACTCATGACTACAAGAAGAGAACATGTCACAAGTGCAAGAAACCTGGACACTGCATCTCTGAGTGTCCACAGTGGGGCAATGAGAACAAGAAGAAGAAGAAGAGCAAGGAATATGATTTAGATGACAAGAAGAAGAAAAAATCCTCAAAGTCTTCTTCCAAGTCCTCATCCAAGTCTTCATCTCATAAGAAGAGCTCATCTGGCAAGGCTGATGCTTTTGTCGGCAAGGAGATGGATTCAGAGGAGGAATCTGCTTCTGAGGAGGCGGAGGTGGAGTCTGAGGAGGAGTCCGACCCTGGCGTTGCAAGTCTGGCTCTAGCTACAGCCTACGTTGCCAAGTCCATCTTCAACACTGAAGACAATGGCTCCATCACCAATGCTGAAGCTAATGACAAGGACGACTCTGCTCCCACCTACTGCTTCATGGCACGTGGTGCCAAGGTAAAATCACGCGATGCTTACTTTCAAACATCTAGTGAAGATGACTCTGATTGTGAATCCAAACCCAGCTACAAAACACTTGCTAAAATTGGAACTGAACAACAGAAAGCTATGGAACATACTCAAAAACTGTTAGATAAAAGCGATGACCTGTTGGACGCTGAAATGACCCGTTCTCAGTCCTTAATTGAAGACATAAAAAATCTTCATGTTAAGTACCAGGAACTTGAAAGTCGTCATGAAACGCTCTCAACAACTCATGAAAAGCTCTCCTATGATTATCTTCAAAGGAAGCAAGAGCTTGAGAAATTGAGAGCGACTCATGAAGATCTTCAAAAAGAGAATGAGTCACTTCGCGCTCAACAGATCAGTTCCGCTCAGGAAGGATTTGAACCACCATTTCTAAAATGCCTTGAGCGTGATAACGCTACTTCTGTTGCTGAATGTTCTACTGCTGCTACTGTTGCAATATTTTCAACAGCTGATGTGGTAACTAACCCCTCTGCTGAGGATACCACTACTATTGCTGATGAAAATGCTAGGTTGAAGACATTGCTTGAAACAGGGATGTACAAAAGTCTCAAAGGGCATCAGACACTGTGCGATGTCCTCAAAAAGCAGATTCTGAACCAAAACCCTAGGAAAGAGGGTGTTGGGTTCGAGAGGAAAATGAATGTTGATGGCTCCTACTGGAAGCCTGAGCAGTACCCCAAAACCACATGGGTTGCTGCAAAGAGACCTTCAGTGGATCCATCCACCTTATCTGGCTTCACCTGTGCTAACCCTATTATCATTGATGAATCCTTTGATGCAAACTATAAACCGTTTAAGAATCAGAATGGTGAAGTGTTTGCGAGATATATTGGTACTAACTACAAGAATGGGCCACCTATGAAGAAGATCTGGGTTCCCAAAAGTTGTCTTGAGAATCTTCCCGTGAATGTCATCATGACACCACCTGGGAGAAGACAAATCCCAGACCAAAGGCTTCATACAGATACAGGACTCAACTGAGTCACCCTAACGCCAATGTTTTGTAGGGAAACCATACTCAGACTTATGAATATGAGCGTGTGTCTTCAAACCGCTATGTTCATAAAACTAAGAACTTTTCTGCTTATTCATATGAGTATCATTCTTCTCCTGCAAGGCTATTTGCTAGGGCTCCAAAGCCAAAGTTCTCAGATGCTGCACTTAGACTCATTTCTTCTAAGCCACCCCTGAAGATGTGGGTGGTTAAGAAGAATTAACTTTCTTTTGCAGGGAAAGGTCTCCAGCCGGAAATCAAAGGCGTCTGATGCTATAGCTGGGGACCTAAAACATCTTGTAGGGTGCAAGATCAAATGCCCAAATGGTCTCACTATGTATTTTGTTCCTGAATCGTTTGCCAATCATCCTACCAGTCCTAATCTTGATCTGAGCTTTGATAATCCTCTTGCCCGTCAAATGTTTATGCTTCACAATACTCTTGGTGAAGCCTATCCCCCTAACTGTACTGTAGGGTATGACACCTCATGCTTCAGAATGGATTATGGACAGCGGATGCACTAATCATATGACTGGTGATCGAAGTCTTCTCATGGACTCAACCTTACGTCCATCTGACAAGAGTCACATCACATTTGCTGACACTGGTAAAAGCAAGGTATTGGGTCTAGGTAGAGTTGCAATCTCAAAGGATCAACACATGGATAAAGTGATTCTTGTTGAATCCCTTGGTTTCAACTTAATGTCTGTCTCAATGCTTTGTGACTTGAACATGATTGTGATATTTGGAAAATATCGTTGCCTTGTACTAATGGAATCTGACAAGTCTCTAGTCTTCGAAGGGTACCGGAAAGATGATCTGTACATGGTAGATTTCTCAGCAGGGCCACAGCTTGCCATATGCCTTCTTGCAAAAGCTTCAGAGTGCTGGTTGTGCCATCGGAGGCTAGGGCATGCTGGCATGAGGAACTTACACACTCTCGCAAAGAAGAAGTGGGTCATAGGCATCGAGGGCGTCGAGTTCAAGAAGGATCACTTGTGCGGTGCCTACGAAGCTGGAAAGATGACTAGGGCCAAGCATCCCTCGAAGACAATCATGACGACATCACAACCCTTCGAGCTGCTACACATGGACTTATTTGGCCCTACTCACTACTCCACTCTCACTACTACTGCTTGTCTCTATGGCTTCGTCATTGTTGATGATTATTCAAGATATACATGGATGCACATAATTCTCTACAAGACTGAAGTGCAGGATGTCTTCAGACGCTTCGCCAACCGTGCCATGAACAACTATGGTGTCAAGATCAAGCATATCAGGAGTGACAACGGCACAGAGTTCAAGAACACCGGCCTCGACCTTTACTTGGATACATTGGGAATCACTCATGAGTTCTCTGCTCCGTATACACCTCAGCAGAATGGCATCGTGGAGCGCAAGAACAGAACACTCATTGAGATGGCTCGGACGATGCTCAATGAATACAAGACACGAAGAAAGTTCTGGCCTGAAGCTATTGATACTGCATGCCATGTCATCAACCGTGTTTATCTTCACAAGCTTCTGAAGAAAACATCCTATGAACTCCTCACTGGTAAGAAGCCAAATGTCAGTTACTTCAGAGTATTTGGTGCTAGGTGCTGGATCAAGGATCCACATCACACTTCAAAATTTGCACCGAAAGCACATGAAGGTTTTATGCTTGGTTACGAAAAGGATTCGCACTCCTACAGAGTCTTCAACCTCTTTCACTATAAAGTGGCTGAAACTGTGGATGTGCGGTTCGATGAGACTAACCGCTCGCAAAGAGAGCACCTGCCAAATGTGCTAGATGAAGTTCCACCTAGTGAATCCATCAAGCTAATGGGAACTGGAGAAATCATACCGACTGATGCACAGCCTGAAGAGGAACTTATCATTTCCGCACCTAATCAACCTGAAGACAATGCTCAGCCTGAAGACAATCCTCCTAACGATGAAAATGATCAGCAAAAGCAAAATCTTCGTCCGGTTCATCCTCGAGTTGCAAATGAAGTACAGATTGAGAAGATAATTGACAGCATCAATGCGCCTGGTCCACTCACTCGTTCAAGAGTAACACAGCTAGCAAATTTCTGTGGGCACTTTGCATTTGTCTCAATATCTGAACCCAAGAAAGTTGCTGAAGCCTTCATGGAACCTGAGTGGATTCAAGCTATGCAAGAAGAGCTTCAACAGTTCAAGCTGAACAATGTCTGGGAACTTGTCAAGCGTCCTGACCCCCGCAAGCACAACATAATAGGCACAAAATGGATATATCGTAACAAACAAGATGAGCATGGTCAAGTTGTCAGAAACAAGGCTCGTCTCGTTGCTCAAGGATACACTCAAATTGAAGGGATTGACTTCGATGAAACATTTGCTCCTGTGGCTAGGCTTGAAGCTATTCGCATACTGCTAGCCTATACTAACCATCACAACATCTTGCTGTATCAAATGGATGTGAAGAGTGCATTTCTCAATGGCAAGATTGAAGAAGAAGTGTATGTCGCACAACCTCCTGGCTTTGAATATCCAAAACATCCTGATATGGTGTACAAGCTAAACAAGGCACTGTATGGCCTCAAACAAGCCCCTCGCGCTTAGTATGACACGCTCAAAGACTTCCTGAAGAGCAAAGGCTTCAAACCTGGTTCCCTGGATCCCACACTCTTCACGAAGACATATGATGGTGAACTGTTTGGGTGCCAAATATACGTGGATGACATTATCTTCGGCTGCACCAACCAGAAATACAGTGATGAATTTGGACACATGATGCAAGAGCAATATCAAGTGTCAATGATGGGTGAGATGAAGTTTTTCCTTGGTCTTCAAATCCGTCAACAAAGAAATGGCATCTTCATATCTCAAGAGAAATACCTCAAAGATTGTCTGAAGAAGTTTGGAATGTAAGACTGCAAAGGTTACACGACGCCAATGCCAAGCAAGAGTCATCTGGGTCCTGATGCCAATGGTAAAGAGTTCGATCAAAAGGTATACCGCTCCATGATTGGATCTTTACTTTATTTATGTGCATCTAGGCCAGATATTATGCTTAGTGTTTGCATGTGTGCTCGATTCCAAGCGGCACCAAAGGAATCGCATCACTTAGCTGTGAAGCGAATTCTTCGATATTTGGCTTACACCCCAACATTAGGATTATGGTATCCAAAGGGCTCAGAGTTTGATCTAGTTGGATTCTCGGATGCTGATTATGCTGGTGACAAGGTGGATCGCAAGTCCACATCAGGCACATGTCACTTTCTGGGACGATCACTTGTCTGTTGGTCTTCAAAGAAGCAGAACTGTGTATCACTCTCCACTGCTGAATCTGAATACATTGCTGCTGGATCTTGCTATGCTCAGCTTCTATGGATGAAGCAAACACTCAAGGACCATGGCATCCATCTGAAACAAGTACCACTCTACTGCGACAACGAAAGCACCATCAAGATTGCCAACAACCCAGTTCAGCACTCGAAGACAAAGCACATTGAAATTTGTCATCACTTTCTTAGAGATCATGTCATGAAGGAAGATATTGATATCATACACGTCAACACTGAAGATCAACTGGCAGATATCTTCACAAAGCCCTTGGATGAGAAAAGGTTGTGCAAGTTACGGTGTGAGCTAAATATCTTAGAATCCTCAAATGTCCTGTGATCTGGCACACATCCTAACACTTATGCATGTTGATGACTTAGATGTGCAACACACGAAGTAAAGTATATCTTCAATCAATGAAGACTTACATTCTAAGTGTGAATACATTACCACGGAATTTGACTTCGGAGCACCACGATAATTGTGCACCGTGTCTGGGTCTAATACTTCCTATACGGTGGGTAACGCCACCACCAAATTCTTCTGTTTGAAGTGTTTTTCTCATGGAGTTACATTTGCTATGTCTTCGCATTTGGTTTGTCTTCAATTTCAACTTGTCTTCATGATTATCTTCACTATGTTGATTTGGTTGCATTCTGATATATACATATATTAGTGTTTTGTCCTCTACAGCATTCACTTATAGCTATGTCTTCTCGTTTGAATCTTTTGAACTAAGTGAATGTGATCGGACCCTAACCTCTCTATGCTTCCTACCTCAAACTCTGTCTATCCAAATCATATGCATTCTGTTGAAACTGTCGAATGTCTTCTCTGCGTCCTTGTCAGCAGAAGATACAGAGACAAACATTAAATCTGTTTTAAATGTTCAACTCTTATTGCCTGAAACCCGGAGAAGCCGGAACGACCATCCGACCGTCCAGGCGGGCGTGGGAACGTGGGACAACTCTAAATGTGTTGCATGTTCGCCACGTGTCCCTCAGATGTGAACCGCCAGGGGCACCTGCATAATTGCGCTGTGCCGTCCCCTTTCCTTATAAATACCTGTCCAATCGCGGTCAAAATCCTTCTTCCACCTCGACAAACCCTAGCGCCACCGCTAGCTCTCGACGACGCCGGCGACGAAGCGCTTAGCTGCCGCGACCTCTCCGGCGTCGTCTTCACGCCGGCCGCGGACATCGTTTTCTCCGCCGCCGCCGTAGGTGTCCTCCGTCGCCAAGTTAGGGCATGGAAGATCGAACTGCTCGGCCTCATCTTCTACTCCGTCTAGCGGTTCATCCTGTGGTAAATTAAAACCCTCTTTTTACCGTATTTTTGATCCTATAGATTCATCCTTTCTACCAAAAGTGGTTTCTGCCTCCACAAATTTGGATCTATCATGTCTGCATCTCATATAATGCCTAGTATATTCACTTATGCTTCACACATAGTTAGATTCCTCACTTGTACTTATTCTTGGATCCGTACAAATCTGGAACCAACTCTCAACATATAAGTGAATGTCTTCGCGCTATGAGGTCAGTGTCTTCTAAACTAATTTATCTTCAAAATCTTCTGAGAATGCATATGACCTCTTCCCCTTCCCTCGCATCTCTAATGCTGTCACAGGTACATGTCCGTGGGAGAATCCCTTGGTTCTCATAGTCTGCATTCATTTGCAGAATTCTTACAGCATCACATCAACTCTCCCGAAGCCAGTTCCTGTCTGACCAGCAGACGAAAGCCCTTGACAGTGTTGAAGCCATTCAGTCTGAACTTCATGGCAACAGAGAAGTCTGCAAGGAAGGGTGGCAGACAGCGTCGTGGGAACACCTCAAGAGATTTTCCTCCTGACCTCTATGAGTTGTACAAGACAGATCCAGAGGAGGACTACAATCAGCAAAAAACCCGAATCCAATGGATTCGAAGATATTGGGCAGAACAATGGTACAAGTACAGGTTCGTGACCCAGGAATATGCTGAGAAGAATGCCATCAAGCGACCATGGGGAGACATTTTGTACAAAAATCTTCCACCCAGGTCCAGAGCTGAAGCCATTGAACAAGGCTTCTACCCTTGCATGGTCCGTGGACCACAGTCTGAAGATGCCGACCCATCTTCATTGCTATGGTGTCGTGACGACAATCTGTTCAAGCGCAACTTCCAGTTTGCCAAGAACTCTGCCAAAGAAAACAAGAAGTCGCGGGGATTAGACTTCAATCCAGGCCCCTCTGCTCCTCGTGCCGATGGCACACGCGAAGCTGAACCCAATCTTGTTGGGCCCTTCTACAACCTAGAGGGTCTCATCACTCATATTATGGTTCAAGGGACAGCCGTGGATGAGCCTGCAGACGACGCTGATTCTGACGAAGCGCCTGCACCACCGAAGCCAAAGAAGCTGAAGAAACCTAAAGCTTCGAAGCCTTCCCTGCACCAAAAGCTTCGCGAGTGAAGCCTCTGGTCACTGCTCCTCCTGTACCAATTGTGCAGTCTGAAGATCTCTCACGCATCTCCAAGACTGAGAAGAAGAACAAGAAGCCTATGCACACCACTGGTCCAGTTCTGACCCCTGCTGCTGTTTTGAGGAACGAGAATGACGCCATTGATCTGTCAAGTGAAGACGATCTTGCTGATGACGCTCTTGAGCAGCTGATAAAGAGCAAGCAAGAGGCGGAAATCTTCAATGATTTGCCTCTCTTTGACGTGGAAGTATTGAACAACTTCATTGATGAGTGGTTTGACACCCCCAATCTCAGCTTTGATGATCTACAACTTCCCATTGGCCTGAGCGTCTCCTTCCATGGCGCCATTGCTCCTGAGCTGGCTCTTGCTCAAAAAATTGTTGAGCTGAAGCACGAGATTGATTATGAAAAGGCTCAGTTCAAGAAGCACATGGCCAAGCTCAGCGTGGCAGACGTCCAAAACTTCAAGGTCATGCTGCATGAGCTCAAGGAAGCATTTCACAAGAAACGTGATGAAGCCAAAGGTTCTCGTGAGCGCATGAATATTCTTGTTGCCAAGTGTGTTCAAGCTTACAATGAAGCTGAGAAGCGCAAGGCACTTGGGCATCCTGGCATCGACCCTAAGATGGCTGCCAAGCAGAAGAAGAAGCCATCTGTGGACCAAACTGAACCATCCAGGCGGGAAGAACCTCGCGTTGTCTTCCCAGCCAGTATGACAGGCATGAAGCCTAAGGTCCCCACAGTGGTTTTAGAGCTTCAGAAGACAAGGGCAGCTGAAGCCAAGGCCAGAAAGCGCAAGACCAAGAACACCACTGCTGATGCTCCACCCACCAAGAAGCGCAAGACCAAGAAGAGAGATCGGGCTGCTCCCACAGAGCCCCTTGTAGTCGAGCCGATTTCTGTTGCTCGTCCTGAATCTGCACAACAAGAACGTCAAATGATAGTTCATGAGCCTGCTTCCACAGAGGCTCCTGAGGCTGAAGACCTTCCAGCTGTTGACCCCACCGCAGCTGGAGACATTGGTCATCAAGACAATGTTTAAGATGATGAAGTCCTTCCTCAGATCAAGGACAACGTGGTATCATCGCCTGTTCTTACGAACAGCGAACTCATCAGCATTGGTCGTCCATTGACGCCAACTTCTCAGGATGACTCATGGGCTGATCACCCACAAGACTCCCCCCGTCAAGAAGAAACACCTGTTACTCCCACAACTCAAGTCACCACTCCGGTGATTGAAGATGAAGACTTTGTGGCCCAACCAACTCCATCTCCACAAGCGTCGCCAGCATTTTGCAGGCTTCGCAAAGGACCAAGGCCACAGGTCACTCTGTCAAGTGTTCCAGAAGGAGAAGAGCGGCAATCCATTTCACGCCAAGTCTTTCCTGAAGCCTCTCCAACTATGAACAACCCCGAGACTTAAGCCAATATGGCTGAAGATATTCCGGCTGCATCAGCCGATGACCAAGAAGAACCAAGAGAAGAAGAAGCGCGTGTTGCTACACCCCCTACCAACCAAGCTGTACTCGAGGAGAACGTGTCTGCCCTCCAGCTACTCAAGTGGAGGTTAACAGCATTGAGGCGGCCACCAACACCAACACTGAAGCCAATGACGTTGTCATGGCTGAAGCTAATGTGGCGCCTGAAGTGATAGCACCTGAACTCAATGCTGCACCTGATGCCAATCTGCAGCCTGAAGTCACTGCCACTGCCACTGCTCCTGTACCGCTTCCCAGGCCACATACTATTAATCAAGCATACAACTATGGTCAGCTGGTCACTGTCAGATGGCCTATTCTGGTTCCTCCTCCTGCTGCTGGTCCGCAATTTGACTATCATGTCGCGCACAGGCCACAGGTCCAGAAGCCAAAGCCAAGACTGCCCAGGTTTCCAGGTACTGCCACTTCACCAGGGTCCTTCAATGCAAATGGCTTCATTGTGCACAACACTTTCTTTGATAGCGCCAAGAACCCCTATTCCAAGCCAAGGATTTCATCGGATCGGTTTTGGAGCTATCAGCAGCGCAGTTATTATTCATGTGTTCTTTATGATCAGGGGTGCATCTTTCCTCATATGCGTCTTGACTGCGAAGCCATTGCTCGATTGCCATGCCTTGAAGAAGCCCTTGACTGCTTCCGTGATGCTGGCTTGCTAAACTTTGTGACTGATAAGGAGCATTGGAATGAAGAACTTCTGCTTCAATTCTATGCCACTCTCCACATTCGCGGCTACAACAGGGATCCGAAGACTTGGGTCCTTGAGTGGATGACAGGCAATGTCCATCATGAAGCCAAAGCTTTTGACATCATTGAGCTAACCGGCCTGCCCACTCCAGGAGAATTATATGAACCTGATTGTCAGCTTCACCGCAATGCTTTGGAGAGTATCTTCCATAAGCCAGAGCCCAACATGAGCCAAATGCTGAGCATGATGAAGCCTCTGCCACATGACGCTGATTACCCAAAGGAGTTCTTTGTCGAAGACCTAGAGTATCTGCTCCGCACTATTTATCACATCATCAGGCGAACTCTATGGCCTGTCAAAGGACATTCTTCAGCAGCAAAACTTGAAGGAGCAATGAAGACTTTGGTCTTTTATATCTTCAACGGCATCAGCTTCAATGCTCAAGACTTCTTTATCAGGCAGTTGGCTGCATCAGGCTCTGATCTCTTTGGACTGAAGTTCTATGCTCCGTGGGTCATGCGCCTCTTCAAGCTACACTCAGCTGTCAACTATCAGCTCTCTGCTCGCAACCATCTGATCTTTCTGCCAGAGGTTGATATGTCAGTTGAAGCCATATACCCAGAGCCTGCCAAGGAGCCTGTTTGTCTTCACAATGCTGATCACCAAAGCTTCACGCAACCCATTGAAGGAGTCCAGGCCGTCACTCGTGTTTATCCTTTGGCTGGAAATACACGCTTACCTCACCGTGCTCAAACTGAAGCCACTGAAAGCACTATTGCTCAAAGGCCTCGGAAGCGATCTCGTGTTCTCAATGACCGAGAACTTCTCGTTGCCCTGCATCAGAAACAGGATAAGCATCACTTCTGGCTGAAGCGTCAGATGCAAAGCCTCTTGGTGGATGTCAATCGTATTCGCAATCTTGCCACCAAGAATGCCTTTGTTACTCATGAAACCTGTCGGAGGTCATGGAAGAGTTTGACATCTTCAAGACAATGGCTTCACTGAAAGATTCAAGTTTGACTCCACTCCTCCAAGGAATGTTGTCTTGCATCGAACTCCGTCTCTTGAGGACTCTGATTATTCCTCCTCCGCTGCAACGGTGAATCCAAGAGTGATCGATGATCAAGATGATGCTACTTCACCAACTCCAACTTCAGCACGTATCGACACTGCACCAAGTTCGTCTGCAGCGCCAAACCCTGACGCCGACCCTGCATCCTCTCCTACTCCTTCTGGGAACGAGTAGGGGCTCTATTGTCTTCAAACCTTTTTGGTCCTTACTGACAAAAGGGGGAGAAGCATATGAGTTGATAGTCTTCAAGCGGGTCCATATGGGCGGTTGCTTTATATTTTGCCTCGTGTTTACAACTCTCGCTTTTGATACATTTGGTTCTTTGAGTTGTAACACTTAAACTTGATGGTCGTCTGCTACGTTTTCTGCTATTCTGTGATGCGATGATAAATTCTGCATGTGCGAGGATAAATTCCGCACTTAGTCATTTGTGCAGACGTCCATTTTTCATTGTGCATGTCATTATCTTTGTTATATCAAATCATGCATGATGAATTGTCTTCATAAGTTGAAGAGGATCTCCACAAGTACAACCTGCCATGTGCATTTGCATTCCAAAAGCAAATTACTTATATGCACATCTTCAGGGGGAGCCTTTTGCTACCTATGAAGACAATACCTAAATCCGTTACAATTTCACATATTTTTATCCCCGTTGAAAACTTCAACCAGTTTGTCATCAATCACCAAAAAGGGGGAGATTGTAAGTGCATCTAGTGCCACCCCTAGTTGGTTTTGGAGTATTGACGACAAACCTGGTTGAGGGACTAGTGTGTTTGTGAGAATTGTAGGATAACACAGGTAGTAGTCCCTCATTGAGTCGGTTTACCTACCGGAGATGACCCCTAAATATATTCACATTGAAGACTATGACAAGAGAAGGCATTGTGTGAAGACTATGGAGCGCGAAGACTTAGTTGTTTCGTTGTTTCATTTTCTTCTTTGTTGAGTCGTAGGAACCACCGTACTGTTAAGTGGGGTCCCAGTGAACAAAGTCAGAGTGACTGAAGGGATGCTCAACCAAAATCCTATGTCTTCGAGTGAAGACAATGAGAGCAAATCTTATCCAGAGCTAGATGAGTCAGCTTTACTTGTAGCCCAAGTAAAGTTGCCACGTGTGTTTGAAATCGGACCGTTGGAACACGTGTGTGTCAGTTCCTTAGTGACCCAGGGTCATTTCGGACAAATCAGGTCGGGTTGCCTAGTGGCTATAAATAGCCCACCCCCTACACCATAAATTGGTGGCTGCTCAGAGTTTGTGCACGGCTTTTGTCGTTTGAGAGCAACCCACCTCCGAAGCTTTTGAGAGAGAGAAATCCTTGCAAGGACAAAGCCCAAACACCCAGAGCCAAAGAGTGTTAGGCATCACTGAAGTCTTTCTGTCCGCGTGACCTGAAGACTTGTTACACTTGAGGACTGTGAATCCTCCAGCCGGTTAGGCGTCGCGTTCTGAGCATCCAAGAGTCATTGTGGATCGCCGGTGAACGAAGTCTGTGAAGGTTTGGAAGTATACCTTGAAGACTTACCAGAGTGATTGGGCGAGGACTGGGTGTCCTTAGCTCAAGGGGAATAAGGTGAAGACGCGGTCTTCTGAGTTGAATCTCAGCCTCCCTAACCAGACGTACAGTTGTCACAGCAACTGGAACTGGTCCAACAAATCTTGTGTCCTCAACAAGTGATTGGTTCTATCCTCTCCCTCTCCTTACTTACAGTTCGTCTTCGTGAAGTCATTGCCTATTTGCTTTACCTATTTGTCTTCACTGTGTGACTACTATCGTTGTTTGGCTTCATACCATCTTCCATCCTAATCCTTACTACCTAGCTGCTATTAGTCTTCGTGCTTTCACTTCATTGCATACTTGACTATGGGTTGCTTAGTGTAGTTTACCTTCCGCTGCATATCAATAGGTTCATTTCTATTGTTTGTCTTCGAAACTCTCATGTTTTGAAGTCTTTCATAAAAATCGCCTATTCACCCCCCCCCCTCTAGTCGATAACTAGCACTTTCACTTCTTCAGTTGAATCTTGTGATGGGGCAGATGAAAGTGGTGCACGAGGCCAGTCAGGTGGCTTACAACGCCAGCGCTGCTCTGCAAACCAATGTCCAGGTTAGTTGATTTCCGACTGATCTTATTTCTCATCCGATCACCCAGTGGGTGTGTCTGTCTTAAAGTTGTATAGGTCTTCCACTTCAGTCGACTTGGATTGAGTCGAGTGTTTTTTTAAATGACTCGTGCTGGGCAGACCATGTCGAGTGTTAAACCGAACCAGTGGGGGCACGCTAAGTGCACCCACTAGGTGTAGTCCCCGAGACCGCGGTCGACTGTTGGCAGTCGGCTGGGGTCTGAGAATCTACGCTCTCTCTTTTTTTTACGACTCGTGCTGGGCAGACCATGCCGAGTGTTGAATCAAACCAGTGGGGGCACGCTAAGTGCACCCACTGGGTGTAGTCCCCGAGACTACCGTTGAATGTTTGATTTAGCGGTAGTCTTAGAGTAACTTTCACTGTGATGTTCTTTTGTTTCTGTCGACTGATATATCTTATATGCTGACTGCAGAAATCTTGTGATCTTGGGGCTCAACTTTCTGCACTGAACAAGCAGCAAATCAGCCTCAATCTTGATTTGGAACTGGCCAAGAAGAACCTCCAGACCGCTCGTGATGAAGCAACTGCCATGGGAGGTAACCAATCGTCAACTGTCCATCTTACGACTCACACTTTTCTGTGTGTTTTTTAGTCACTTTGAACCGAGTGACTTCACTCGAACAGATGTGCGTAGTGAAAACCGTCAACTTCAAGCTCGTCTGAAGAATGTTGTTTCTTTAGAGAAAATGAAGCAGGCTCTGGAGAAGAAGGATCTGGATCTTGCTGCTGCCCAGAAGGAGGCACGAGAGAAAATGGCGCTTGCTGACAAGAAGCTGGCTTCAGTCAGCAAGTTAGAAGAAGAGAACTCCAAACTGAAGACTGTTGTCTCTGATGCCAATCGGGAGGTCGAGCAACTGAAGAAAGACAAGGACAAGCTGACTGACGAGATTGGGAACCTCAAGGCCAAGAAGGGCGAGTTAGAATCTTATCTGGGCCAGCTTGCTGCAAAACTGGTCTTAAAGCTTGAAGGTATTGTTGTTCGACTGACTTGTTGCTGTCGATTGATAGGTCTTATCATATTGTCGACTCACTATTTACTCGACTGTGCAGAACTTTGCCAGGACTTTGAAGCAGAAACTGGGCGGGTCGACATGGGTCTCGATCCCATAAATTGTCCAGTCAAAGATGACGTCGCAATGAATGTGCTGTGGTTGGAATCTCACATGGACAGCGCAGTTGCTTATCTTGCCCGTCTGAAGGCGGCGATGACTCGGGTTGAAGCTGAACTCTGGCCTCAAGAGGAACTATCTCAAGACCTCGAGTCTCTGATGGCTCGACTGAATCAAATACCTGACCGAGTGCAAGAATGGAAGAAATCATCTGCTCGCTGCGGTGCTGATGTCGCCCTGTCATTGGTTTGAGTGCACTGCAAGGACGTCAAAGAAGACAAGCTGGCGGAGCTCAAGGTTGCTAACACCAAAAGGCACACTTTCCAGTCCTTCATGGACACTTTCCTTGACGCCGCCACTCGCATCGCAGATAGCATAGACCTTGACAGTTTCTGCGATCTAGCCAGTCCTTCTCCTGACGAGTGATCAAAAAACATTATGCTTCACCTTTATTTGCCTCGTAATGCCGAGTGATCGTGTAATCGTTAAACTCCTTCGGTCTTGATGCCCGAGTACTTTAATCTGTGGTCTGGAACCTTAGGATTTATCCGAACATGGTTTATCTCTGAATATGCTTGTGTTTGCCTTTGAGTGGAACTTGTTTTTCACTCGGAATAGTCTTTGTACTTGAGATGCAGCTCTGAGGAGAAGGTCCCAGTCCACATGCACCTCGTCGTCCTTGCGGATCAGGATGGAGCGCATGTTATACTTGTGGCGCAGCTCTGAGGAGAAGACCGCAGATGACCTGCACCTCATCATCCTTGCGGATAGGGATGGAGCGCACATAGTATTTATGGCGCAGCTCTGAGGAGAAGGTCACAGTCGACTTGCACCTCGTCGTCCTTGCGGATAGGGATGGAGCGCACATTGTACTTATGGCGCAGCTCTGAGGAGAAGGTCGCAGTCGACCCGCACCTCGTCGTCCTTCCGGATCAGGATGGATCCCACATTGTACTTATGGCGCAGCTCTGAGGAGAAGGTCGCAGTCGACCTACACCTCATCGTCCTTGCGGATCAGGATGGAGCATGTGGCCAAGTCTCCGAGCGAGAAGGTCGGTTCTCACTCGGAATGTATTTTATACTTAGGCGAGTACTGGACTGTAGCTAAGCCTCTGAGTGAGAGGGTTGCTCACCACTCGGTAGGATTTTTCAAACATAGGCGAGTACTGGACTGTAGCTAAGCCTCCGAGTGTGAGGGTTGCTCACCACTCGATAGGATTTTTCAAACTTAGGCGAGTACTAGACCGCAGCTAAGCCCCCGTGTGTGAGG